>NC_088877.1:41221274-41308167 GCF_032884065.1 Artemia franciscana | reverse complement strand
AAACCTTCCAGCAAAGGAATTTTAACTTTTGTATTATAATCACACCCTAAAAGGTCGTTATAATCTATTTAATTACTTATTTACAACCCCCTTCCCCCAAAAACAACTAAAGTTTGTACTTACTAAAAACGGTTTCTTTAATTGCTCTGTTAAAGAAAGAGATATCACTAATATTTTTAATGCTCTGACCAAGATGACTCCAACTTCTAACCTGCTTATAAAACACAGAAAACGTTACCAGGTCGAAACAATCAATGACGTTTCAGAATCGGAACTTGAATTATTTGACAGCTAATTATTTGAGCATAAATTCCCTTAGGATTTATGAATTAACACCCTCGTTTGGAAGGAAATTGATTTTGGACTTATTAATTAGTTATATTACCGGTAAGACTGTATACTGAGTATGACACGAACCAGACCTACTTATTTCTGCCCTGAATGTGTGAGGTCGTATGGGAAAGGTGTGACGATTCAGTGCTCGAAATGCCTTTTATGGTTCCCTCCCCCCCCCCTGTGCTGGAACCACACCAGTATTATGGCAAGAAAACTCCAACTGGAAATGCAGCTCATGTATTATGGCTGTTGGAACTGAGCACCCTGAAGCTGATACTCATACATACTCTGTCGTTAACCTCAACAATATGTTTTCCTCACCTTTGGAGAACCCATCTCCTCAAAATCGTCCCAATAGTTGTGAGAGTTGCCTTTCAAAGACAATTTAATCCTGCAACTTGAAAAAAAGATCCACTGTGCAAAAGTAAAACTTGAATCTCAAACCCGATAAAATAGACCGAAACGGACGTTCTGAACTTATAGCTATTCGAAAAAAACGTCGTGAAAATTGCTGAAAGACTAGGAAATACTGAAAGACGAGAAACTAAGAAAACGTGTTTCTTTTTTTTGTCAACTGTTGCATGCAAACTTGGCGAACAATGTCCGCTTATTCACAAAAGCAAAAATGTTACTGATGAGAAAAAAACAACCAAATCAACGAGAAAATTCCTGTGTAAGTAAATGGTGCAAGTATTTCGAATGAGGTTCCTGCAACAAGAAGGACAACTGTAAATTTCTACGCATGTGCCGAAAATACAAAGAAAAAAGTGCAAAGCAACAACTTGCGATTTTGATCCTGTCGAAATATGATTATGACTTGTGCCAACAAGTTGTGCAATTTTGCTCATAGTGCTAGTCATTTAAAATGTCGAATTAATCGTTCAGTGTCTTTTAAGCGTTTTGACAGTTTGTCTCTTTTTAATCGTTTTAACCGTGATCTAATATTCGATTATAATATGCCAAGCCATAGTCAAGTTGTTTATGCGAGCAATTCTTCAAGCAATAATCCTAGTCCCGAGCCGGTGCCAAAAAACTTGTCGAGAAGAGGGGGACAACAGCTGAGTCAAAGAAGCAAGAGTTTTGTTGAGTTGTATAATAGCCAGGAAAACTAGTCATTAGTTTTATTGCTATCTTTTTATTTTTTCTTTTTGACTTTTTAACTAAGCTTTGACTCTCTTTTTTCTTTTTTTTTTATGTATTTTGTTTGGATTATGTTTGACGTGAAGGTCGTATGTTTTCGATATGATATATATGAAGGTCTTATGTTTCGATATATATATATATATATATATATATATATATATATATATATATATATATATATATATATATATATATATATATATATATATATATATATATATATATATATATATATATATATATATATATGTATATATATATATATATATATATATATATGTATATATATATATATATATATATATATATATATGTATATATATATATATGTATATATATATATATATATATATATATATATATATATATATATATGTATATATGTATAATATGTATATATGTATATATATATGTATATATATATGTATATATATGTATATATATATATATGTATATATATGTATATATATGTATATATATATATATGTATATATATATATGTATATATATATATATATATATATATATATATATATATATATATATATATATATATATATATATATATATATATATATATATACTGGTGCTATTTGTGATGTAAAATTCAAGCTCAGGAACCATGCTGTGAAAAAAAAATAAAATTAAATTCTATTCTATAAGTATTAATTTCTGCAGAAGATAGGGTGTCATAATCGTGGATCGAGGACCTCAAATTTGCTTAATAAAAAGTGTGTAACTCTCGTACTCTAGAAGCTGGCAGTATCCTTATTCGCTAGCTAGAAATATTTGAAGTGTAATATAGAAATATTAGAATTACCGATGACGGCCAGGAACTATAGGGACTGATCCAAAGTAATTACCAAGTTGCCCTAATTTCGGTTTGGTGAATTCTGTACTATATTGCATTGTATTGGATTAACGAGGCTTCTTGATTTATAAGCTCATTGTGTCAGCCTTGGTGTGTGTTGCTACAGCCTGGGTTTGAACTCTGGGTCTCTTTTTACTAAGCTAAACCCACTGCGCCACCAAGGACAGGGTCAATTCTCTGTATTTAAAGAAAAATGGGTAGAAGATTT
Source organism: Artemia franciscana (assembly GCF_032884065.1). Classification (NCBI taxonomy): domain Eukaryota; kingdom Metazoa; phylum Arthropoda; class Branchiopoda; order Anostraca; family Artemiidae; genus Artemia; species Artemia franciscana. Next base: position 41,305,609 of record NC_088877.1, on the reverse strand, counting down.
TGAAAATGTTCTAAACCATGAAAAAGTTAAAGGAAATGATTTAGAAAAGAATGACAACGTTTGTGACAGTTTGGAGGTGAAGGAAGACTTATTTTATGGGGAAGAATTAGTGACAGTACTAAAATGATTAAAAAATATGTGCTATGAGTGAGTTTGGTAATTATATAGACATAAGCCTGATTTCTGTAGGAAGCAAATTACTCATTATGATGATACTTTCTACACTTAGAGAGGATTTAGATAAAGTTTTGAGATGAAAACAGCGGGGTTTTAAAAGGGGAGAGAATGTGCTCACCGAATTTTCTTCATAGGAAGTGCCTGAGTCATCAGACCCCTTCAGTCCTTATGTTTGTAGATCGTGAACCAGCGTTCGATTCAGCTGATAAAAGAGCTTTAACGAAGGTCCCTATCATTTTACGGTACACCATACAAATACATTATAGTAATTAGTGCTATGTGCGAGAATAACACTGTAAGAGAATAGCACTAGGAAATGAGGTTAGCAGGTGGTTTTGTATTAAATCAGGAGTTAATTAGGGTTTTGTTCTATCCCTCTTTATATGTATCATTTTGAGGGACTTAGTCTTTAGGATCTATGTACGAGAATAGCACTGCTGAGGTTAAGGTAGGGAATGAGGTTTGTAGCTGGTTTTGTACTGAATCAGGAGTTCAGCTGTGTTACGTTCTATCCGAAATTATATGGATTTTTGTGATGGAATTTTCCTTATGGAACATATATTGTTTCTACCTTTAAGACTGAGGGAAATCATATAATCAAAATGTGAAAGTAAAACTCTCCTATACTTAGATTATGCTGATGATCTGAGCATCCCAGATGAAAATATTAGCAAAATGGATGATGTTTTATGTGTTTTAAGAGCTCTGAGTGCAAGAACGGGCTTGAAAACTAATGTTATGCTGACTATGTCACTTGGATTGGTAATAAGTAAAGAGTGAAGAGATGATGTTGGTTAGCGAGAAGATTGATCAAGTGGATATCGTCAACTTTCTAAGTTGTATTATCTGTAAACGTGATTGAGGCAGTGAAAATATAAAAGTAGGAAAAATAGGATGATAAGTATACGAACCAAGTTTAGAATATTGGAAGCTACAGTGATGAAGTATGGTTCTGAAACTATGACAAAGGTGAAGTATGATTCGGCAATTCGAAAGATGGGACGAGCGTTTATTAGATGTTTTCCAATGGAATTGTCTACGGATTGTTTTGGGTATGCGTGTGACTGACCATATTTCAAACAGGAAACTACACAAAAAATGCGGTTCTATTCCCTTTTCTAAGGCTGTAAAGAGAGAAAGTTTGAGATGGCTAGAACACCTTCTGTGCATGAATGATGACGGATTGCCAAAGATTGTCCTTTGCGGCAAACCATCAAGGGCTAAACGGAAAGCAGGTCGTCCCTGAATTGGGTGGGAGTAGATCGTGAGGAAGGATTTAAGTGAAATTGATATTTGTTAGGATGGTATAAAGAGGGATGCTTTTGATAAATTGGGATGGAGAAGTGTGTGCAGCCGTGTTGACCTCAGGCGGTTTAATGCTGCAGTGAGTTGTTATTATTGTTATTATATAAACACATTTTGTTGTATACTAGCATGCAAAAGTGGAAACAAAATATTTTCAGGTTCTTGTAGATTTTTATTGTCATTTTTGCAGGGTTGTACTTCGGAGACTGGTTATCTTTTTACTGTATTTCTTTTGTTTAGGCCAAGTCCCTCCTATTCCCCCAATGATAGACTTTCCAAGAGGGTTCCCGCCTCCAACTGCTATGCCGCCACCCTTGCATTTGTTGCATCAGACACTGGCTCAGCAACATCTGAACCAAAAAGCTGACCACCATCACAATCATCGTCAAAGATACGACAGCTATGGGTAAGCTCTATGATTAATTTATTTTAATTATTTTTAATTAATATAGTGGCTTGTCTTTATTGGAGAATAATGATGATTAGTAAATATCAGAAAAAATAGTCAGAAATAAATTGTTTCATTTTTAGTGCTTCATCTCCTAGTAAACTCTATAAGGAACGTATTCTATATTTAGTTAACCAAGGGTTAAAACAAATGTAAGTGTAATCTTTCAAGTACCGTCATAGTTGGTGGGCGGCTGGTCAAAATTGGCAAATATCAACAATGAGGATCTTTCATTTCGTAAATTTGTAGTTGACAACATAATTTAGCTATGATGAAACTGAATACTTCACTTAATGCCTTTCTTTATACTCGGCAAAAATTTAGTATTCGCTTTATAAAATTAACCTTCAATTATTAAACAGGTCGTAGAACGAACTGTAAGTAAAGAGTTATACGGCTCCTTAATCTTGATGTGTACTCCTTATTATCAGACCTAGTGATATGCTGAAACCTCCTTAATGTCATAACCTACAATTATCCTGTAATGATTTGATGTTACATTATTAGATGTCTTTTTGGTAAATTTTTCGCAGTTCATATTATTTTCTTACAAATAGAGTAGACATGCCACTCGATGCCTTTTTTTATGTTCTTTACGAATATAATAGTCGCTTCTATCACAAATTTAAATTTAAGCTTTTGACCTAACCTTATCTAACCTGCCTAACCTAACTATAAATAATTTTGGCGCTGAGAAAACGTAGTATTATTTTGTCGAAAATGACCGAAAACGTATACTTTAATTGAAAATTCGGCGTCAAGGAAGAAGAAAACGGCATTAACGGCAAAGTAAAATCTATTTATCCAACTTAATCGTGGACAAGCAGTGCTTGTGGATTGTATAACATCAAAAAATGGACTTATAACGAAACAACAAGTTTGAGACCAATGTTTTAAGCCTTTTTTTATATTTTACCCCATATTTTGGTCATTTTCAAGAGCTCAAAAAGTGCTTAAATTTGAATTTGCGATAGAAGTGATTATTATATTCGTAAAGAACATAAAAAAGGTATAGAGCGGTATGTTCACTTTATTGGTAAGTCACTAATATGAACTGCGAAAAATTTACCGTCTTTTGCTAGCTAAATTCGGAATTTATTAATACACTGGCCAAACAGTAGTTCATGTCCATTGAGGTGCGTAAAATCTATTTGCTTTGATGTTGCTAATTTTCTCAAGATTCTTACTCTTGCTTATTGACTTATTGACCTTATTTACTTATTGATCTAACCTGACTAGGTGCTTAATTTTGAATGATGCACAATTCTTGATTTTCAATGATAGCTGTTCAAAATTCTTTGGATTTTGTAATATGTTTTAAATACTAATAGAAAATAGAAATACTAATAGATTTTGTTTCATTTTTATGTAGCTTTTACATGCAGTTTAAATATCGTGTCCATCGCTATTGATATAAAAAATAAAACAAAGGGGAACAATTCCTAGTTCCTTAACAATTGATATGTATATCTAAGAACACAAGTAAGAAAATCAAAAAAATAAATATTTGTTTTGGTTTAAATAATTATATTCTTTCCTTTAGCTCATCTTAAAGTAAAAATTTATTTCATGGCGAAGTTTTTTTCATATTCCATTCTTTGGTCTTGAAAATTTTCTGTCGGTGTTGTTTATTTATTATGGACTAAGTTTTTCCTTGTTCAAAATGTCAAAATTCTGAATTCATGTTAAATGCCCATTCAAAATGAGGTCTACTTCCACGGAAGTCTTGCTAATACTAATTTTTGGAATTTTAACAATTTTAAGATTAGTAGGCTTATAATATTTGATTTGGCCTATCAGAATATTCTTCTTCTTCAAAAAAAATTAACCTGAATATCCAGGGGAATATGGTATTGTTTCTACTGTTACTTCTACTAGAATTACGTGATGTTTTGTACCAATCTTTGGAGCTTAAACCCAACGCATTATCATTTCTGTCACTTTAGCATGTAGAAATTATTCAAATAAGGTGAATGTCATAGTTTTTTGAACTTTATTACGAATGGCAGTTCTCAAGCATGATTCTGAGGTAGGAATGCTTTGAAAAATTTGAGGAGAGGCTGTGGGATACTTTCCAGAGGAAATGCCTAAGGGTAGTTTTCATTTAAGAGACTATCTAAAAAGAATTAGGTTTACAAAAAGATGGTTTGACTCCACTGCTTAGGGTTTGTACGAAGGAACTCAATGGAGGTGGAGCCAAACAAAAAGGAGAATAAATTCGAATGGGATGGGAAGAAGTCACAAAGAAAGGGAGGTTGCGAAGACCTGGAGTGACAACTTCATGGGAGGACGTAAATGGTGAAGCTCTGAGCAAAGTGGAGTAGAGAAGAAGTATGCACAGCTGTGCTAGTCTCCAGGATAGGTGCTGCGACGATTTTTTTTTTTTTGTAGAATGATCCCTAACTTACAAATACATTTCGAAACAATAGCGAAAATTTTCTCTAATTTAGTGAAATTAGACTCAAAATAAATCTTACTATTTCTTTCAATACAGACTTAGGGGAATATTCATGAAATTCTTTATACACAAATTTAATTCAAAATGATCTAGCTAAATATTTTACTAAACCATTACACAATAGTAGTGAACCTGTTACAAAAAGTTCTTTAAGGGATGCTGCCAAGAAAAACAAAACAAGATTAGCTTTGAAGGCTTGTATTTAATCATTTTATTTCGTTTGAATGGCTTTTTATCATCCTCAATCACTTTATTTATTAGTCCTGGTTGAACTTAGTTGAAGTAATAATGCCAGGGCTGTTTTAAAGTTTTTTAAAAACGTTTTTAGTTTTAAAGCACTTTAGTGTAAGTTATATATATATATATATATATATATATATATATATATATATATATATATATATATATATATATATATATATATATATATATATATATATATGTATGTATATATATATATATATATATATATATAGTTTGTATATATATATATATATATAGTTTGCTATGGAAAGTGTGGTGTTCGTCGCTATTTGAGCTCTAACTTACTATTTTTCACTATCATTATTATAATGAATAAACACTATTTTCTTATAATTGGTAATTTATTTTTAGGTATGATGAAGATGTTGGAGAGGATGAATATAACGGTCTAATGTCCCGACGGGAAAAGCAATGGCTGATCAATCTAATCAATACTCAGCACCTGTCTGACAATCCATACGTAGATGACTTCTACAATACGGTAATCATTTCTGTAGTCTTTTATCTGTTCAACAGTCAGCAGTTTTAATGAGTTGTTTAATATAGCACTTAGTAAAATATAACGTTTCAATTTGACTGTTTAACCTCTCGATATGGGAAGCTAACTACTGCTACTAACAAATCCCTTCAGCAGCACACCGCCCGAGTTCAGATGCAATTGCACTTGCTTCTCCCACTCACTCTTTTCGAAGCTCCACTCATTATTGATTCCATTGAAGTGGCAATATTTTTAAAATCCTTTTTTACGACCTCTTCTCACCCATTCATGGAGATATGTGGCCAAAGTTCAGGCTTTTCATTTGACACCAAAAATGTGTGGCCCAGAAAGTATAATCTTTGGCAGTCTATCACCCTTAATTCGTAAAACATAGTCTAGACATCTTAACTATTCTAATATTTTAGTCCTAGAAATTAGGGTGGAATCACACTGTCCGTACAGCTTATTGTTTAATATAAGGTCAGGCAAACGAGTATATAAAAGTATCCTTGGACATGTTTAACAGATCTTCTTTGGTCTTGACTGTTTTACTTTTTATATATTTAATGTATGAACCTTCCTAAGATAAGATTTATTCATAATTAATTAATCAACCAACGAATACATTCTTCTAATCCCCCATAGGCTCCTAGGCTTGTAAAAGAGGGGGAATGCATACTTTGCAATTAAGCACTAAATCAAGAGAGAGAGAGAAAAGTGTTAGACACATTAGTACTCAGTTGCTGACAAAACAGAAACTTTCACGTTTATTGGTGTCCTGTCAGCGACTTCTAACCTTGATCATTTTATTGCATCTTTCCCCTGTGAAACTGTCGAGGTAATTAGTGACGGCTTTTATTCGGATCACCTTCCAATAAAGTTGAAAATAAATGCTTCATTTCATGCCCCTAAACAGCCAGATAAAAAGTGGTTTTATATAAAAGACTGGAAAGAAGTTAACCGCGAGATGTTTCGTTTTGAATGTTACAGAATATTAAATAAAATAAAGGTGCCCGCCCTTTCATTTGTTGTGCACGCGCTCGTGCCTTAGTGAAAAAGAAATAGCCATCGGACTTACCACCTATCTAGCTGAAATTAACCATGCATTAAAGTGTTCTGAAGCTTCAGCTGTCCCGTGCAAGCATATTAGGAAAGGCTCTCAATTTCAGGGTTGATCAAAAAACCCTTCCCTTATTTCCGCGTGCGAGTCTTCTAAAATTTGGCTCAATATTTGGAAGGATTGCGGCAGGCCTAAGTCTGGGACTATAAATGGTTTGCGGCTACGTTCTAAACGTTTTTTTGCTAAAGTGTTAAGAAAACATAAGGTTGATCTTATTGAGAAAAACGCTCATAAAATTGCAGAGAACCCTTCGAAGCTCTGGAAAAAATTTGAACGCCCTTGTGAACACATTAGTGCAAATAATATTCCTGAGCCTGAGTGGATAAATTATTATAAGCATGAGTTTTCTTCTCCCGATCCTGCTCTTGAGTCAAAATTTGAAAAAGAATTAAGTGCTTGTCTGAAAAAACACGAACCTTCGACATTTGTAATTAAGCCTAGTGATGTATCGTTTTATTGTAAAAAACTAAAGAAAAGAAATTCCGCGGGAGTTGATGGAATTACTGCCAGACATTTCGATTATGCAAGTGCTCTTCTTTTTAATCATTTATCTCTACTTTTTTAAATGTCTATTGAAAACGGAGTTGTTCCTTATCAATTTACAGTTGGTCAAATAACCCCTATCCCGAAAAAAGGCAAAAAGGATTTTACTGTGTGTAATTCGTTCCGACCTATAACAGTTTCTTGTACTATTTTTAAATTGTTTGAGTCAGTTATTTTGGATGAAATTGTTCCTAAATGTTATGTCCCACCCCACCAGTTTGGTTACCAAAAAGGTATTAGCCGGGAGCGTGCCCTTTTTGCTTTAATGAATGTTCTTGCTGATGCAGAAAGAAGTAGATCCCATATTATCCTTTGTGCTTTAGATGTTGCTCGTGCTTTCGACTCTTGCATTTTTTCCCAAGTTTTATTTGAAGCGTATAAAAGAGGGGTAAATTTTTGTATAGTACAGTGCCTTCTGTATATATACCATCACCTTGAGGCGAAGTTAAAGGGGGGATCTTCCCTTTTTGATATTTTGAAAGGAGTCCGTCAAGGTGGCCTTACTTCACCTTCTTTATTTAATAACTCTGTTTTAAATGCCCAAAATTCTGTTAATTTTAGTTGTATTCACCGTGGATTTAGTCAGTGAAAACATGTTTAATCAGCTTTACATTGAATATAAAAATATTGGGCTTTCTTTCAATGTTGAAAAAACTGCTGTTGTAGCTTTCAATTTTAAAGAGACAAAAGGCCCTATTTTTTTATTTTGTCTTTTGCTAATGTTCAAGTCCCCCTTTCTCAAAAATAGTTTACCTTGGAATGCCTATTGGAAAAAATATGAAAGAAACTGTGAAATTATCCCTTGAAAATTTGAAGAAAAAAACTGAGAATTGCTTATGCTTCAATTGTATCTAATATTAAACACATAGATAAATTAAATCTTGCGAAAATTTATAATAGCCTAGTTGTACCTCATCTCCTTTCTCTTTGTCCGGTTTGGCAGTTTTTTAGTGATCCTCAGAAACTATCTGTTCGTAGAGTATATTTTCGTTATGCTAAATTCCTTCTCAGTTACCCTCCTTGGACTAGAAATAGTTACTTAATGAACAAATTCCGCCTAGTTTCTCCTACATCTATTATTGATAAAAGGCTTTATGATTTTCGTTCTTCTATGTCGATAGTGTCTCACCCATGGTCAGCATTACTTATTTAATTGTTTGTTTGTGTTGATTTGTATTTATTTGTAGCTTTTTTTTATTTTTTTCTCTTTTTACTCCATCTTAAGGGCGTTCCGCCCTCTTTTTTGTAGATGGGTTATAAATAAATTGATTGATTGATTGATTAACTAAATTAAATAGACTCCAATTAATGCTACACGAAAATCAAATAAAAAAGCAACAACAAAAAATCCCATAAGATATATATAAACAACTAGACCAGCCATATGACCAACTAGACCATCTAACCAGATAGGAACAAATAATCGATAAACCGCTTATAAAAAAAGACCCTTAATGAGAAAAAAATCCTAAATGTAAAAGAAAAAACAGAAAAAAATACGATAAATAAACAAAAAAAATTATCTAAGTATTTATAATTCTTTACTAACAAATACTACCTAGCAAATTTCATCCTCATTTATTCCCACTCCAAGTGACTTAATCTTTTTAAGGCTTATTTTCAAACCTATTCTTGAATCCTATGAAAACCGTGGGATAGTAAACATAATCAAAACTGAGTATTTGCTTCCCAATCCTCGCATAGATGACTTTCATAATGATTCATCAGCACTTAAATCAGTTAAATCAGGTACGTGTGCAAGATGTTTTTCCTTTGGGAGGAGTAAAAAAATTATCTGTTAAATCAATTAAGAGGTGTCCAGAAATCCGTGAAAATTACGGATTTCGGGGGGCCTGAGCCCTGGGGGCTTCTCCGCACCTGTGCACGTTCTTGAATAATATCGTAATGAAATATCATATTTAGAACGACCTCGAAACTCAGATCTCTTTTTTAAATCCCGACCGGATCCAGTGTCATTAGGGGGGGGGGTACCGGAAATCTTGGAAAACGCTTAAAGCGGAGGATGAAACTTTGTGGAAAGAATAAGCTTAAGTCCAAGATAGGTGACTGACATAACTGGACCGGGTCCGCTCTCTTTGGTGGATTTGGGGGGGGGGGGTGTAATTCGGAAAAATTGGAAAAAATGAGGTATTAGTAACTTACGAATAGGTTATCAGATCTTAATGTCCCGATCAGATCTGGTGACATTGGTGGGAGTTGGGGGGGGGGTCGGAATTCTTGGAAAACGTGAAAATTGAGGTATCTTACGAATGGGTGACCGGATCTTAATGAATTTTGATATTTAGAAGGACCTCGTGACTCAGAGCTCTTAACCGGCATTAAGCCTCTTATTTTCCTTTTAAAGCAATCCATTGATTCTTAGAATTTTCTCATGCATATGAGTTCTTGGCTCGCGGCTCTTCCGACCTCGTCACAAGTGCCATATGAGTTCTTAGCTCTTGTTCTTGTTGCTGTCATCTTCTTCTTCTGTTTTGGTTGATTATTGCTTAGCAACTACTTCATTCTGGCTCATTTTGGCATGGGCAATCTAAAAAAAAAAAAAAGAAAAAAAAAATCTTAGCCAAACAAAGTGCTTCAGTATTTTGGATCTGTTTTGTTGGTCGCTTCAAATTGTCAAACTCTACTCCATGCGAAATGGCCAATATAATAATCAAAAATCCCCCTCCCCCATTGTTCTTCTTTCGTTCCCCGTCGTCTTTGTTATTGCTAACTAAAGGGTTTCCCAAAAATGTGTAACGCAGTCTATAATTAAAAATTTTTTCTGTCATGTAAAAATGCTAGAAGGGAAGCTGTAGCAATTGGAGCCGAAAAACATTTGCCTGAGACCCAGTTTGGGCTACAGATTACGTTTTAAAATTCTTCTAGCACAACAAATTTTCAATGCCATGTGAAGTTAGTGTCCTATATTACTGTAAGTAGTGGAGGAACTTGGAACATTTTCCTGTGCCCTAATTTGGGCCTTCAGTCCATTCCTGAAAGCTTGATTGCAAAATGCGAAAATAAAAAAATACAGTTTTTGGAGGGCATGGTTTTTCAGGGGGCAAGTCACCGCCCCCTTCCAATCCCTCTCCTTCGAGACATTTTTAATACCACTCCTAAAATTTTATTTGTGATATTATTTGACTAAAACTTCACCTGATATTCAGCATGTTTTTTTTATGTGTTAAAATTATGCAATAAAGAAATTGGGTAGTGTGTTTTTTTTTGCACTTGGGTCTAAAATACTTCTTTTTTCAGGTTTACCGCTTACGTCAGCAAAAACGGCAGCGTGATCATGAAAGGGAAAAAGAATTACAAAAAGCTGATGAGAAAGTTGTTGAAAAGGGATTGCTTTCAACTGAATCCATTGAAGTAGGGAAATTTATTCTCCCTCAAAACAAAAACAAGGAAGACTCTAAAAGCTACTCTCCGCTTCAATTTGCCAATTCATTAGGAAAGATTCAATACTTGACGGTAGCTGCACCAAGGCGACTTATTGATGTTGATAGAGGCGCAAATATGGCTGTCCATGAGACAACTGGACAAAAAGAGGCCAGAAGACATAAACAGCTTTTGCTTGACATCGAAAGGGTAAGTGATACTTCACTGGCTTCATGTATGGCTTAAAAAAAGGATTTTACCTCTTTTTTTAATTAAAACATATCAATTCTTGATGTCGTTCAGTCATGTAAGGGTTCACTCCCCGCTGAAATTATTGTATACATGCAAATTCAAGCCAGGAAAAAATTTAACCCAAGCAAGACTTTACCTATGGAAGAGATTCCGTTACGACAACTCATATGCCATATTGATGGAGGAAGTGCTAGAGGAACGGTGTGGGAACTGGTGCTTTCTAGTGGAATTTTGAGGGATAGATGATGGTGATAACAAGAAGGTAAACAAGTTATAAGACGACGTCGTAGAAACAATGAAGATGATGGCATTGACAATGATGACAGTGACATCGTTCCATGACGACAACTCATATGCCAGATTGATAGAAGAAGTGCTAGAACAACGTGCGTGAACTGGTGCTTTCTAGTGGAATTTTGAGGGATTTAGATGGTGGCGATAACAAGAAGATCAACATTTTATAAGACGACGTCGTAGAAAACAATGAAGATGATGGCATTGACGGTGATGACAGTGACATCGTTCCATGGCGACAACTCATATGCCAGGTTGATAGAAGAAGTGCTAGAATAACGTGCGGGAACTGGTGCTTTCTAGTGGAATTTTGAGGGATTTAGATGGTGGTGATAACAAGAAGGTCAACAAGTTATAAGACGACGTCGTAGAAAACAATGAAGATAATGACATTGAGAATGATGACAATGACATCTATGTTGATAACAATGTAATAAAAGCAGTGCTGCAACAAGAACTCCAAATTTTTACTTAAGTAGCAAGTTTTAAGTACTCATTATTTTTTTATTTAAGTATTAAGTAATAAGTACTCTCCAAATTCTTACTTAACTATCAAATGTCAAGTACTTGCCAAAATTTTACGAGGACTAGATTCATGGTGCTTGGACAATGTCAAGTGTTGCAAGACCCTTTGATCGGCTTCACCGACAAAAGTATTGTAAAAGCATCATCCTAGTTTTTTTTTATCTTTGCCATCGCATCAGTTAAACCTTGTAATATTTTACCGCTCAAATTTCTCAAAATGGCCGTATTTCAAGAAGCATTACTGTTACCACTACTACCGCGCTAAGCCGCCTGAGGTCAACATAGCTACGTACGCGCCTCCTCCATTCCAGTCTATTCAAAGCCTCTTTACATCCTCCTAAGAATTTTCCATTTTTCTTAAATGTTTCCTTGTGAAATCTTCCCAAACCATGCGGAAACGACGTCCTTTTAGCCATCTCAACCTTTCTCGCACTAAAGCGGGATTAAACTAAATTTTTCGTAGAGCCTACTGTTTGAGATGCGGTCAGTCAATCTGATACCCAATACAGATGGGTACCCACTGGGGAACAAAGGAGGAGGAGTAATGATTTTTCGGAAAGGATTGCTTATTTTCTACTCTTATCCCTGTAACAGGACTAGGTGACTGCAATGAAATCATTTGGACATCTACTAAGCCCAAATGCCTGCCTCGGCCTTACACACTAATGTAATCATTTGCTCATTTTATATCACCTGAACAGAATCCTTGCTCTCTTTGTAATTTTCATGATAGCCTACTGCAAGTCTTGACTGTGACGACGAAGTATCCAAATGCCGGTATTTTTGTAGCAGGAGACGCAAACGAACTAAGTCTTAATTATCTGTGCAAAGATGAGTTCGAGGTCAGTTACCAAGAAAAAGACGAAAACAACCAAAAAAGTTTAAAGACAACAATGCACCAAAATATCGCTATAGAATGTAAAATTATATTGACAGAATCAATAAAACATTCATTAACCATGATTCAAAACCGTCATTTTGTCAAATTTGCCAAAAAAATTGAAATATAAAGTTACATAACCCCCTTAAAAAAGAAAGACAGAAACCCTAGTTTTGAAGGTGTTTGTCCTGTATCTCCTACTTCTATTTTCACAAATAGGATTTCTTGCTTTAGAAGGATTTCTTGCATTCTAAAGCAAGAAATCCTATCTTTTACTGATCTGAGGCGATTAGGGAAAATTCTTGAGTAACCCTGTTAAAAGAATTTTCGAAAAGCCTAATTCTTAGCTAGATTTAATTTCCACCGATCTCCAAAAAAACATCTGACCTTATTAATCAAAATGTATTAGTTGAGAAACATGTCCCCAAATTCAATATTGACTCTTAGCTGGTAGTTGGTTGCCTCCCTCTTATGACATATTTCAAAAAATGACTATCACAAGCCCCGAAAGACCGAATTTGCATTACGGAGTCATAAAACCATAAAAATTAAATCGTAAAAATAGCACAACAACTAAAAAACTAGCTGAATAATGTCAAAAACAACAAAATCAGAAAGGCAAAGCCATTCATTAACCAAAAAAAAAAAAAAAAAAAAAAAAAAAAAAAAAAAAAAAAAAAAAAAAAAAAAAGCGGCGAAATGTCAGAAAGTTAAAAAGGTAAAAACTGAAACAAAACTAAAAAAGTGACATAAAATTAGCGTTGAAAAGGTTTAAAAGAGAACATATAAACAAAAAACAAGCCCTAGTTTGTAGGAAAAAAATGCCAGTGGAGGGTCGATTCAGGACTCAGGTAACTTCTGAGGATTCAGGTAGGTTGAAATCAAGCTGGTCTAGACTCCTACCACACAACCTTTTTACCTCAGAATACCAATTTTTTCGTCTATTGGTAAATAATTCTTTGACCTTGTCCTTGTAGTCGAGTCTCGGTGGTGGCTATTGTTTAGTTTGTGGCAAGGGTTAGTGGCTTTCTCCTATAAGACATGCCGAAAGTCCGCCCAGCTTTATATGGGGACCTAGTGGAATCTAGGGGAAAATACGGTTAGCATCGAATGATTTGCCCCTGACCTAGCATGACACTCCCGACCGGGGACAGAGTGTCAGGGGATCGACACCTTCGGTACGCAGATCTCATTGGCCTGTGTGCTAGTTTGTTTTCTCTCTGTCAAATAGATCACAAGTATTCTAATATCTCAGTCATTAGTCTAATCATTTCCCTATCCACAATGGAGGATCCTAAGTACTCAACTAGCCCCCTCCCTTTCTCCATCATTATTAACAGCTTCGCTAAAGAATTTTTGAAAGGGGTAAATTTGTCGATAAGTTAACGGTCATTGAAACCTGTTGTAGAAATTTGATCAACAGTCTTATGAGCATCTTCAGTGACATTGAGCATGATGCCATGGACTTGGACATGCGACTAAGCTTCTTAAATTCACGATAACCTTGAATTGTTTCCTTAAATCTCCGCCATATCTCCTTAAGGCTATCCCTCCGGAAATTGTTGTATCCTCCTTTAAATTATTTGGCGTTACAATATCTTCAATTTTTTTGGGGTTATCAATTTTTTGAAAACATTATCCATAAAGTTAATTCGTCTCTCTCCCTCTAACCTTCTAAATGAAGTTTGGATCCTCGCTCCCCGTTTCTGTTCAATTAACTGATATGTTTCAGCCAAGAGTTTGTAGGGAATTGTTTCGTCCAAGGGTTCTGTTTTGTTGAAAAATTGCTTCTGTAGTTTCTAACATTTGTTCTTTTACTAACAACAACTATTGCTACCGAACCTATCGCAGGACCATGCTGCGTAGCTTTGCATACTCCTCCACTGTCCTATTGTTTCAATATTTATTCCCAACGATGTTTCCACTTCCTCTAAATCTCATCTTCTCAAATTTGGTGTCGGTATTTTGGAAAATCTGCTGCTTCGTGAAAGCCTCCCCCCTGAGCATCTCCCTTCGCACCAAAGGCTCACGCGACATGTAGCTCAACTGTTAACAAAAATTCAGCCGGTACCAGCATGGCATAAGCGGTATGCAAGTAGTTTTGCTCCCTCGTTCGCCAAGTTTTTAATTCTGCACCCACTCGTCAATAATTGTAGATATTTATTTGCTTTAATTTATTATTCTTTTTATTCGTTTGACTCTGTTTGACTTCGATTAGTTTGAATCTGTGATACTGTATAATTTTGTATGATGATGGCTATTGCTGTGATTTTCATATGTTTTATATGTTTAGTGTCTTATTATGACAAGAACTACCGGTGATCGGAATGACCGTGTAAGACATTCGAAAATAAAATCGTTTCATTACTATTATTATCACTTCTTCCCTTCCCACTCAATGAAATTCTGCTTTGTTTGATATTTAATTGCCTTTCCATATGTTCCATCTCCACTCGATGAAATCCTGATTTCTTTAGAAAATCAGTTGATATTGAACTAATTTTATTTGTTATTTAACAGTTATTTTCACACGTCTTTGCCCTTGAAGATTGGAATAAATTCGTTGAAGCCCCTTTGATTGGAAACACGTCCCATCATGAACAGCTAGCAACAGCTTTGGCCAGTGTGGAGCGCCTTACTTCAATTCTTTCTCTGCGTAAAGGAAAGGTTAGCCCTTTTATTTGCATTATTATTCTGACTTAACAGGATTCTGACTTAACTCACGTTTTCTTTCTTTTTCGAATATTGCTCGCCAATAGTGTTTATCTGACTCTTTTACTACTTCTACTACAAACAACTCACTGCGGCATCAAGCCACGTAAGGTTTACAAGGTTGTCCCTCCTCCTTCCCACAATGTATTCTGATCTTTACTCTTCACAAACTTTACCATGAAGTTCTAATTTCCTCTAAATCTTTCATTATGACCTCTTCCCAATGTTTTCGGGGAAAAGCTTGCCTTTTTTTTGTATGACCCAAGCTGGATGGCCGAAAAGAGTAATCTTGGGCAATTGGTCGTCTTTCGTCCCTAAAACGTGTCCTAACCGCCTCAACTTATTTTTCACTATCGCCCTAGAAACCACGTAGAACCATATTTTTTGTACAGTTTTTGTTCGGCTAACGGTTAGTCAACTGGGTACGTAAAAACTATCTGTAGACAATTCATCTGGAAACAATTTAAATAAATCTTTTTTGCCTTTCGAAGCACCCACTTCTAGAAAGCATACTTGACCTCTGTCAGTACCATATCTTCCAGTATTCTAATTCTGTTTCGCGAAATTATCTTCCAAACTTTTCAACTGTGACAAAACAACCAGGGCCTTGGCTATTCAACTTTATATATTCAATGCATCCACTATCTTTACTAAAAATACTATCTATATAGGTAATTTCGAGCTGTGACTATTCGATAGCAACGTCCTCTTCGTGCTAATATATGAATGCAAATCTTGGGCGTTGATCAAGCAGCTGGGAAAGCGAATCTATCTCTCTTTGACGCATCCTTGGTATCCACTGGACTGATAAGATCACTAACGCCTATATACGTGAGAACACAAAGCAGCTTCCCAGGACTGATAGAATCATAAGTAATTGATGGTGTTATTGGGGTCACATGGTGTGGATGAGTGAGGGCCATAATCCTGATGATTTGTCATATGACGCGGACGACAAAGGGCAACACCCTGTAGATATATTAAAAAGGATGTTGCTCTGTCCAGATTGTCGCTCGAAGATTTTTAGCCTAAAGCACAAGAGAGATCGTTTTGGAGAGGCACCGTTGTCGCTTTATGCGCCAGCTGGCGTGGAAAGCCATAAGTGTAAGCACGTAAGGTAGATGAATCTACCCACTTTATTGATCTTCTCGTTATCCTATATCACCTCTTCAGCTCTCTTTATTCTTAGTCTAAGTGACTAAGTCTTCTTGATATTAATTTAATATTTAAGTCTTAATTTGATAATTAATCTTTAATAATTAAGTCTTGTTGATTTTCATAAAGAATAACTTCTTTTTAGTTATGTTCTGTGATGTGTTTGTTTTTGGATTGTTATTTATTATTCCGTTAATGTATAGTTGTAATAAATTAACCAAAATTTAAACCAGAATCTAGGATTTTGGCTCCTGTGTCTTGGATTATATGATAATGCCTTGCAATTAATCGTCATTTAATTGTTAATAATGGCATGTAACTATGTATTTGAGGATAAAAGTAAAATAATAAATAAATAATGATAAAATCATGTATAATAATCAAGATAATAAAACTGTTAATAATATAAAGAGTATCAAATAATAAGAGATAGTGAAATACACCTTGTAATGAGGAGGAGCCTTCTAACGCGTACTCCTCCCTCCCTTAGAACCTCTACTATTCTGTATTGTTGATAAAATTCCTTTGATTTTCCGTTTTGATTTGGATATTGCCAAGGGTAAATTTCCACTCTATTGACCAGCATTTTTCTTCCCGTCTTGGAGAACAACCATATATGCTAGTCACTTACCATAGGTAGCCCAATACCCTTAATGTAAGCTAAGTTTGAAGACAAAACTATTATGGCTGCTCTTTACGTACTTTCTTCTCTGTGGCTTATCGACCTTGTAGAGGCTAATATAAGCCACATTAGAAGTGGATTGAAAGGCTGTTTTCACTCACACAGCACTTGGCCAACTTTCCCTGGAAATAACAGCCAATTAGTTAACGATGCCTCAAGTTTGACTAAGAAATAGATCAAAACTCATAAAACTTTAAAGTAAAAGGTTGAAAACATTTTAAGTACTTTTACTTAGAGTTTTGCAAGTTGAAAATAAGCTTGTCATCAAAACTACAGTGCGAATTAGATTTTTTTTTCTATTTGAGCAATCTAGTGGACAAATCATAACAGGTTCCATTATAGCTGAACCCTCATTTAACTGAACTTCTATGTATCTCACCCCAGTTGAAACCGAAGATTCGTGCATCTGACCTCAGAGACAACTGATCCCCCGTTTAATTGAATTCTTGTAACTGAATCTTGACCTTGTACAAATAACCTTATATAATAAATTGATTGACTTTTTATTTTCAGAACTTGGTCGCGAGAGCATGTCCCTTCTTGCCAAAGGAACAGAAGGATAAAATTGTGCGGATGATTTTTTCCAATTTAGATCTTTTTAAAAGGGATCATTCTGACCCAATGACTGGAAAACTTGTGACCCTTCTTATAGAAGAAATCAGGAAATTGGAGAATCTTGAAGATGCCTTGAATTTAGCCAACGCAACTTGCTTCACCAATAATAATTTAACCGTGTCCTTATCAAATAAGGTAACGAATTGTATTTGACTTGTTTCGCAATTTTGGTCAAGCCTAATCGTCAGTGGTCTGCTTCGGTTTCTTATTTAAAGGAATCTTTTTTTTTTACCAAGTGCTAAGAATGGTTGCCAAGGGGATAGCACTTCCCTATTGCTTCATATTTTGTTTAAACATTAAACTTATGGGTTTTTCTGTACAGAGGAGGAACAAGGGGAAAGAGGTTACTTGTAATGATTTTTGATTGGAGGTGTATTCTGGAACATTAGTTAAAATCAGGGTGTATACGGTGGGAGGACGAGCTTTTAAACCCTAGTCCCGTGCTGAATTTTATAATTATTGTAATAATTTCCAGAACAAGCCCTAGTTTATAGAAAAATAAATTCGTCAATGGAGGGTCAAACCCCCGCGCCCACCCTGATACCCAAGGACGGCACTTTTTTCTACCATCTTTACTTTTTCATTTAGTGGTGGTTTTTAGGCTTGTTTGTCATTTAATGGTGGTCAGCTGATCCGATCTTGCAAAAATGCATTAATGGCTTCTTGTTATATAGTCCTTTGTCGTTTAAAAAATAACTATTTATTTTTTTTCGTTTGTCGTGAAGGATAAAAGCTAAATTCAATTGCTTTGAAATAATTTTTCTCAGACCGCACTGCCTTTCTTTGACGAAACGAATAAGAGTTTCAATAGGGATCAGTCATTCATTAGACAGTGAAAAACAAATACAAAAGTTCTCAATATTTGGAAGACACTATCGGTCTTCATCATCATCAGCATAAGACAGACTGTGTCTTCCAAATGGTCAGAACTATTTGTTTTTCACTGTCTAATAATGGACTTTCTCTATTGAAACTCTTATTCGTTTCGCTTTGAAAGAATGTCCTGGTGGCTTGGAACCAGAGTGCTAGTAGGCTTGACTCTCACTAACAACTATTTTTCCTGTTACCTGCAGTATTTGCCGTGGGTTTCTTTTTGTTACTAAACTTGGAAAACTGGGCATGCCTTCCAAAAGTGCAACTCGTGACTCTCGGATAACCGGGCATACCTTCCAATAGGGCAACACATGACTCTAGTTGTATATTTCTATTTAGTTTCCTTTACCATTAAAATGTCTTATGATATTAGTTTTTTATTAGTTCAACCCTATGGAATATGTGTTTTTAAATGGAAATAAATGCATACTAGGTATGTTATCATAAATAAGCCATAGACGGCGATGTATAATCCAAGTCAGGTTTAAAGCCTTGAAAGGGAGGTCGGCTTCAGGAATGTCTTTTTCCCAAGTTGTGAGGCTTTTTTCCCTCGTGCCTTTTTCTTTAAATGTTTTTCATATATACCGCACGTCTTTTTTTACCTCACTTCCATATATGGCCGACTTAAAAAACTCCCATCTTTCGGGTTTTCAAAAGGGAAATGGTTCTCCTGTAAATTTTTTTTTTGCCTATATCTTTAAACTTCCCCTAGAGGGGATGGAGGAATTCCCTTTCCATAAGACATCTGCGTAAATGTACCTGCGGGTTGCTTAATATTTTTTGCTAGTCTCTAACAACTCAAGTGAATTAGTCTGGATTTTTTTTTTTTTTTTTTTTTTGTCAAGTGACTCCTTCAGAATTTTTAAATGTAAGTTTTGACATTTCGATTGCCAAAATTCTCATTTTAGGATACAAAAATCCATAAAACCACTCTTTAATGAGATCCTGTCGTCTTTGTTTACACAATTTTTTTGTACTGGCATTATGTCAAATAATGAACCAATTGTTGATAAGAAATAAGTACAAAAAAAAAAAAATGCAAACCAACAGAGCCAGAGGAATTTTGTATACAACTTACGGCTGTATCTGGCCCCATTACGGGGGGTGGGGCTGGGAAAGGATATGTGAAAATACTGCAGGAATGGAATGATGCCACTCGTTTGTTATTATATTGCTTAGTGAAAATGAGGCCACGCTCAACACTATTACCAACAAGGAACCTATTTTACCATATATCTACCCCTCCCAACTATGATTCTTCTTGGGAAGTTTGTATATTCTGGGAAGTTATTGTGTATACCCTAAAGTTGGTTCTTCTAATATGTTTCTCTGACGCTCAATCCTAAGGAAATATACCAAAGTAAGATAAAATATAATACTTTAGAAATATATTAG
Organism: Artemia franciscana; assembly: GCF_032884065.1. NCBI lineage: Eukaryota > Metazoa > Arthropoda > Branchiopoda > Anostraca > Artemiidae > Artemia > Artemia franciscana. The sequence continues at coordinate 41,286,052 of NC_088877.1, read as the reverse complement.
GGCTATAAATTTGCACATTAGGGAGGAGGGAATAAAGTATAGCAGGTCTGTATACCTTATGTGTTAGGTACAATTATTCTGCATATTATGCTATAAGAATTGTTTTCTAAATCTACATTTTCCAAATCCCCCCTCCCTTATGTGCAAAAATATTACCCAAATTATATGCTTTCCTTCTATTCTGTCACTTCTCTTTGTCTTGTCTCACGCTAAGCTGAAAGAAACTAGCGAGAAAAAAAAACCGGTTAAATGGTGTGCCAATGAATGAATGACTTGAGCGGTAGGGCGTATATCATACAAGTACCCTAAGGTGTAAACAAAGGGGTATCGCCGTACCTGACCCTCCTGAGAGTTACTACCTGCATTAATATCTCATTTATTTTAGGTTGGATTGGAAGTTTGTTTAACCCTGGTTGCTCAAGGTGAAACCCTACAAAAGAGTGAAATCAGCCAACCCAATTTAGATCTTTGGAATGGTTTTGTTAGACATCTATCTGATGAGCTGTTGAAATTAAAAAGCATTCCTCATCCTGTTAATTTGAGTGCTTTGAAAATGGCTGGTCTTTCACCCTCTACTTTGAATATATTGGAAAATAAATTTACTACAATGTGCTGCTCGTAGTCAAACTAACTATGCAATTCAGCTAAAATAATAGTTTCTTTATTGTGTGGCTTTCATGCAAGTTTGGATATTGGGTTAAAGACATTGCTTAGTTTTATGATTTGTCTCTGCCAGTGTGGCGCAGCCAGATGGTGAGGGGTAAGGGCACCCATAGTCAGTAGTTTGCAGGATACATGGAGTATATACGACGTTTTTAGGCTATACGACCTCAGTTTCAGAAACAAACATCCTGCACTAGCTAGTGGCATCTTTACTGAGTGAGGAGAAGGAGTGAATTTTTATTTAAAGCATTCGTAAATTTTTTAGTGATAAAAAAAAAACGACTTTAATGCTCATGAACTATATATTGTGAGGAAAATTCTCTGTTCTACGAGGGATGCACCCTCTCCCCCTTCTAGATCATCAGTGCCATAATATGGTAAAGTATGACAATGTGGCTAATACAATTCTAGGCTGGTTACCAATTGTTTCGAATACCCTTTGGCCAAAATTATATAAGTATGTCCCGATATAACTTGATGGGCTTGTATATGTTTTGATAACTGAATTAGAATTTTACTAGCCGAATAGCCTACCCTAAATTCAAATCTTAAACTATTTTTTTTTCTAGAAGAAGGCACAACAATTAGAACGCAAATCAGTTGTACTAGTGAACAAGAATTAATTGTATTATATTTTTTATTTTTGTGAGATTCTTTTTTTGTAGTTTTGCTACATATAAACCCTGCATATACATATATCTAAATATATTTAAATATGTATACCCTGCATCTACCTATACATATATTTAAATCCTACTTTTCCATCTTATTTCAAATAGCCAATTTTTTTCGCTTCCTCTTACAGAACGCAGTCAATTTCCCTAGTAATGGTAACTGCAAAAAGGCCTATAGGTGAAAACCAGCTTAATATAGCAATATTTATAATACCCCTGGTTCGAGAATGGTAGCCCCTCTTCCATTTTCTTTATTTATCCATGCCTCATAGTCTTCCTCAGTAATTGTGTATTCTTAAATGAGGAATATAGTTAGTTTTTTCACTTACGAAATGAAAACTCATTTCATTTTCATCTATGTACAGTAATTCCTCCTAACTTTGGCAGCATTAAGCAAGGCAAGTAAACATAAAATTCCACTGTAAAAGCAAACAAAGTTGCTACAAAGTGGAACTGCAAACTCAGAATTAGGGATAGTATCTCTGTATATAATAGAGAACAAAAGAACATTAAATGCTCAAAAGAAAGAATAAATAATTACAATAAAGGATAAAATATAAGTTTCAAGCTGTGAAGCAGGTTGAACTTCAAAAATCCGTAGAGAATTAAACCCCCCCCCCTTACCATAAATCTGAAATTTTAACCCCCATAAAAGTTCCTAAATTTAAATTATCAATATTGAATAATTATACAATTCAAGTGAGAAAATCAAATAACTTACTATTCATTCAATTGAAATCCCTTTTTGAACACTGTTGCTATTTATAGGGATTATGGTAGTAGATGGAAGAGAAAATACATCAAAACTTCTGGGGCCCTTAAATCCTCATCCTGGCTACGCCATTGATTTTATAAAGTGTTTATATTTAATTTATATTATTATGTATCTAAAATAAAAGAGTGATTTTAAACAATTACAAGTGATTTTATTTGTGTGAGTGCTATTCTTGTGCGAATACATAAGTTGATGTACGTATTTCGCATGTCGTATTAATTGTGAATGCGCGGTTCTTTCTTCAATAATATCTAGATAAATGCAACTTAATTCATCCACGTTATTTTAGTAAGGGGAAGTCTAAGAGTTTCTAATGGGCAAAAGTTTTGTAGTTTAGTGGATGAAGACTACTGCCACTAGGTTCTAACTAATTCTACCCTTTGTGTGGTCAGACCCTATCCACCATGGTCGCTATGTTACTATAATAGGCCTATTGAATACATGTGGCTATTTCGTGAGTGCAATGATTGAGGAATTGTGGACGGTTGAAGTGCTAGCCATCTTCTAAAATTATGTAGTTTTAGTAATAAAAAAATATTTCTTCCATATTTCTTTGAAAAAGAAATAAACAGAGAGAAAGTTTAAGTTTGTCCTGAAACCTACCTAATGTAGCTTGCCTGTGGCCTTGCGGGATGTCGTAAAAACATGAATGGAAAAAAAACATGAATCAAATAGATAAAATATTCAAGTTTAGTGGATGAAGACTTGATATTTGTATTTTGACAATATCTAGTAGTGTATTCGGCTTATGTGATCGAATATAACCAATTTCTTCGCTTACATTTTTTATTATCCATCCATATGTTAAAATTTCTTTCTTTTATGCCGCCCTACCAATCCCGAGGACTGATTCAAGTTGAAATCTCTTGCCACTATTTTCTGGCTTCTTATTGGCTGCGAAAAAGACAAATTAAATATTCCCAGGCACGAATACGTTTCCCGTCTCACGTTTAATCTTGTGGGCTGTTACCCCCCACCCCCTGATCTGCATGAGGTATGCAAACACTAGAAATAAAGGTGTAATGAGATGTGATGATTTTAAACCACGATATACGATTTGATTCCATCTCTTCTCAAACAGTTTTTCTGAAATGATATTTTTGTTAAATAGTTTTATATTCTAATTCTTTTCAAATATTTAATTTTCCTATTTGACTGACCATTCATTGACTTTTAAGGGACGGTCTTTTTCTTACTCATCCCCCTGACTTGTGGTGCAGGATAATCACAGAAAAAAAAAATTAAAGGTGTGTAATGGTTTTAAACAATAGCAGGCGCTTTCTTCTGTTTTGCACCTCGAGGTTAGTGTTTTGTGTAGTTTCATATTATAATTTTCCCAGTATATATTTAATTGGCACATTTAAGACTTTTAATTTTACCTTTAAATTGTAATGTGTGACTTCTTTGGGTAATCTTGTTCTTTGAAACGCCTTCATATGTTCTGATTATACAATTCATCGTCCTCCCCTAGGATTTTCCGCTACTTGGGATTTCAGTTCTGAGCTTGGAATCTTGGGAAAAGTATATTATATAAAATAGTAAACTTAAAACGTATATTAGTATATCAAAATTATTTGATACCTTGATTTTTTTTCAAACATTGGAAATTTTCGCCAGTGATTCTTCGAATTTTGTAAAATTTTGAGTGGCAACTCTGGTAGAGTGCAAGAATGCTAACGAACTTCAGTATTAATGAACATAGTTCAGGATAATCAGAAGCAATGGTCGAGACTCTAAAAGTGATAATAGAAATAAAATTCATTTTAGAAAAACTTCATTTAAAAAAATGTCCAGAGTTAAGAGAAAGAAAGCAATTGACGTCGCTCCAGAAATTTTCCCCCCGGTCGTATCCAGACGGGATTTATCTTATTCGAGCTCCCCCCCCCTCCCCCTAAAAATTTCTATTTGACTCATGCAAAAGCAACGACAATGTAAGTAAATAAATTTTGTTGTGTTTTGTAAAGTTTTTTATTTTGTATCCCCTCGTGAACAAAAACATATCTAACTGAGAGTGCACAAAGACTCCTTAGTAAATTTCTATAAAAAATAAAATAAAATCTTTGTAAAACAAATTCCCAAGCTATTAAATAACGGTGATGCATGTACTTAATATACTTTGTGTGTGTAATATAATATGTAATATCGTATATTTTTCCCAAAATACCATTGTTAGGAATAAAATCCTTAGTTCTTGATAAAAATTCAAAGCTCTTGACAAAACTTTTGGCGGATCGCCTAAAAAGAATCTAATTTGAAAATAATGATAAAAGTAACAATTCCTAAATGATTAAATCGCGGAAAAAATAGAAAAGAATGCTCTGCATTTTAAGGCCAATCACATTGATCTTTGAGTATCTTTCAATTCATTTATTTAGGTTAATTTAGTGTTTTATTTATTTTCATATTGGATTTTGGTGTTTTAAACTGAGAAGGTTGTTTCGATGTTCGGAAACAGTTGAAATACCCTAGACTGCTTATACCCACCGGCCATAAGCACTGAGCCTAAGAGGAAGAGTAGCTTATAAGGGTGGGAACTCGTGCTAGTGTCGGTATAACAAACTTATCAACGCCATCTAGCATTCAGTGAAACTTGACATTTTTTTCAAGCTTCGTCGTAATCGTTTTTCTGTCAGGAACTGAGGTCACAATTTTTTTTTTATTTACCCTTGTATTACTAACTTGACTAATTTGGTCATTCTGCGTACAAAATGTATGAATACTGTGTACAAGCTCTAGATGGCGCTGCTAGTAATGTTGTCACTACTTGTTCCATTTGCCACTCTTTCAAGTTAGCCCTGATGTATCATTTACACTAAGCCCTGATTTTTGTGAGGATGGGCACTGTATCTGGGTTGTTATATTATTGGTTTGCTTGCTATTTTTGCATTTAAATTCTGAATATATTTAACTCTGCATATGAAAAGCTTCTTTAATAACAGATATTTGGAGGTTTGTTTAGAAAATTCTATTGTGTTTATTTGGTTTGTTGACTTTTTCTTCGTATTTTATTCGACAGGTTGAATAAATATCTTTCTTTTTTTATTCTTGTATTTTGACTTTTTTTTGTTTTAGGAATCCTACTCCAATAGATTAGGTGTGTATCTCTCGTTGCATACTATTGAAAGAAAAGGAAGTAGAGGTTTGAAGTAACTGATGAGCGTAGAAAATCATATAGGAAAAGTCCGTAAGGTTCACCAAGAAATATAATAAATAGAAAAGCTTACAAAACGGATTTAAAACTGGGAAATAATATTCCTGAAAATCTACGGGTATATTTGAAAACGAGGGGCACAAAGTGTACTTGAGCTTCATATACACGCACAAAACAAATAATGCCATATGTCAACATCATTCTTTATTTAGGCTGTGAGTAATTCAATAAGTGAGTTGAAGATAACCAGTGAAAAAGATCAAGCTATTTAAAGCCCCACCCGTTTTTCACTCTTCGTTTCAGTTATATTCTTAGATCCCCAAAAAAAGATTTCTCTGCTTTTTTCCATTTTGAAAATAAGTTTATTCTTGTGTATATTTATTATTTTCGGTTTTGCAGTCTTCTCTAAGATTTAAAAAGTCTTTAGCCTTCTGTCAAGGCAAAAGTTTGTCTTGATATTGATTGAATTTTAAAGCAATTGAAATTCATGTTACAAACACACGAACAAACTAAATTAAATTATTGTTGTAGTTATGCTGCCGCCATACGAAGCAATTACAGCAACACCGTTTATGCACCGATTATCCATCACTATGATTAATCATCTAAAAATCAGCTGCGAAATAACTATAGTAATACGTTTTAAAACTCCTACTTACGCTCATCGTTTTCAACTTTAGGAGCCTCTAATTTCAGTCAGCAGATGGTTTATGAAAAATATTAGGGGGGCTAGCAAGGGGATTATAAAGGAGGGGGAATTTCGATGGTGTGGTATTGCACTGACATAGGAGGTGCATGTACCGACACAATTTGGAAGTATTTGAACCTTTGGAAGTGGTGGAAAAATGGCTCACACATTCGACAAATTTAGGTGACAAACAAAAAAGCAACAAAATACAAGCTGATGAGTTAATAAAAAGACCTAATGAAATTTAAGTCGAACTTAATTAACGAAAGTAGGCCTAATAACAATTATTAATTAAAACGTAGATTCAGAAACCAGCTTCAAGTCTAATGTACCTTGGTCTTGCTCTTGGTCGTGATGTGAAATCAACACGCTCTTTATTAATTGAGGATTTTTCAGGCGAAGTTCATAAGGCCTAAGGAATGCTTTATATCTTCGAAGATCTATTGTAATCATCACATTCATGCAAAGTGGCATTCTTTTCCTGTTATGCCTTACATGCGCATTATTTTTCTTCTTCTTAGCTTCCTCTATCAGATAAACTAGACACATACGCTTGCTATTTCCTCTTTTTAGAGATTTTATTATGTTCCCCTCCTTGGAGGTGGTTCTGTGATAAGTAGGAAATATTGTATCCCAAAATAATGTCTGGCTATTGCTGTGTGTCAAAATGCTTCATTTTTTCTCCTTCTAAGCTCATATTATCTGACAAATATAAATGTATCCTACGGTCTTATTATTTTCTCTTTAAGTTTTTGTTATATTCGCCTGTTGGAGTCGTTTCTGTGATAAATGGAGATTATTATATCCAAAATCCATATCTAGCTCTGCAGAAGAGGATTCAGGAGTTTCAGCATAGTCTGGGAACGAAAATACCACCAGAAATTTTCTTAAACAGTATCTTTATTTGGTATTTGTTTTCTCTAATTTGATTCATTGGGTGCCTCCCAGTGGCACAGCTAAACAGAAAGGGGGAGGGAAAGGGGGTTCCCCACTCAAAGTTTCAAGGTGTTGGCGCTTCTTTAACACAATAGCTAATGTGTCCACATTTGTCCGCACACTGGACGCTTATTTTTCACATACTTTATACGACCTCCCCCCACCCTCCAAAATCAAAACCCTAGCTGCGTCCCGGTGACTCCACTTGTGATTTTGAATCTTTAAACTTGGCAAAAGAAAACAATAATTCATTGAATTATTAATTAAATAAAGTACTATTTAAGTAAAATAGATTAATAAAGCAATAATTAGGAAAAATTTAGATGATGGCCATATGCATAATTTATGAAAATATACTAAATTAGAGAAAATTAGTGTATGTCGTTTCGCCAAATGTGAAAAAGTTAAGGCCTAATGTTTTAGGCTCCTGACTTATCCGCTTTAGCCGGACAAAACATATGAAAGGGTCCGATTTTTTATGGAGAAATATGAGATTTAGAAAAACTATTTTATTTACAGTTTAAAACTAGTAAAAAAAAATTATATAAGTTCTGTACAGCGTGTTTAGTCCTCAGTCTCTTTTCAATGAGGGAGGGGAGGAGGTAAACTTCATAGACCTGATTGTCACCGAATTTTACAAAAAAAGGTTGACCTTTAAATATACTTTAATATCTAGAGATCACATGATTACAATTAGAGAGAAATTCGTCGAATTTTCATTTCTTTCTACTTTTGAACTATCAGTGATCAAGTGAATTATCACTCATCGTAAGCTTAAAAACAGTTTTCAACAAACTTGAGCCTGCTAAATATTCGTTCTCCCTTAACTGATGTCACAGTGAAGGTCTTTGCGATCTGGAACGCTTTCGATAGTAAAGGGAGATCATTTTTCAGTTCTTCTGCAATAGTGAAAGCATTCTCGAATGTTCTGTCAATTTTAAGCCGTTCTATCAATATTTTCAGCATCGTATTTGAAGAGATGCAGTTGAGGCTCAAATTTATTTATCGTCAGGTTCAGTATGGGGAATGTTTGCACGAGGTTATCGCACTCAGTAAGTTTACGATTTACAAGACACTTAACAATAGAAAAATTTTTGTTTCGTGTCTCTGACAGTCTTTTTTATTGCTGAGACTAGAACTGCTATGAGAGAATTCCTTGAATACCAAATGGCGGGTAGCTAAAGGATGTGTTGTATCTCTAAATCCTGCTGGAATACAGCGTTGTATGTGGTGGCAGTTTGAAGTTTATTTCTGGGTTATAATCATACAGATGATTACATTCCGCGTTCGGATCTGAAAGGATATTCCTAATGAGAATCACCGATACTTCATTATGTCTTTCGATGTCTGTATCAGTAATGTCTGCAAATAATTTTAAGCATGCTTCCATCAATCGAGTAGCAGCCAGAATGTCAAGATTCTTAGCTTGGAGACAAGCAATGAGATTGTTGGTTTGTTTCAGCAAAAGTCTCATGAAGTTCAGCTGGTAGATGAAATCAAATCGCAAAGTAGCAATACTGATGGACAGGGCTTTACTTCTCGTGTCAGTGTCTTGTCGAGCATCACTTTTCATCGTCAAAAGGAGCTCTGTGAGTTCTGGAAACGTGCTCCACACTGCAAGTAAAGCCTAATGTCTGGCACACCAATATCTTGTCTCTGACAAACTTTTCACCTGAAGCTTGCCTTTGACCTTTCTATGGCCTCTGTGTAATAGGTAAAGCACTTAGTGCCTCCAGTGAAGAACTCAAAGAGTGCCGAACATGTTTTTGATAAGGCTAAAGATTCACAAGCATTTTCCACGACATTGTTTTTGCAATGTGCCAGATAACGAAAGTATGGAATTTTTTTTTTGATAATTCTGGTCACATGAGCTCAGACTCCTTCAATACATCCGGATATGTTGCTGACGAAGTCGTACGACTGAAAAGCCAGCTTTTTATCACTGAAACCAGCATTTCGAATGCACTGTGCTGTGTTGCTACCTAGATCCAGGCCTTCATTTGATTTCGGTTCCAATATATATAACATGTGCTCTCTAGCTAGTCCATTTTCATCGATATATCGCACATCTCAACAACCAAGCACTGTGCATGGCTTACATCTGACGTCGTATCAGCAAAGATCCTGAAGAACGGTGACTTGTTAACAGTTCCTTTATTTTACATTTCTCTTCATCTCCAAGGACAGAGATAAGCTCATTTTGGGACCTTTCACTCAAGTAGGTGACCTTATGAAGACGCCTGTCATAGTTTTCATACCAAACTCCGACATCCGGACAATGTCAACCTAAGAGTTGGATAAACTGATAGAAGTTCTCTCCACACCCTGAATCAGTTCTCCTACAAGCTAGCTGTTGCTAGGCCAAATATCTCGTGCTGTATAGACTTATTTGACTTAAAGCTCCTCTTGGTGGTCTAACGTAGTGAGAGACATGACTCTTTGCATCCATTCCAACCGGTCCTGCACAAGCGTGACTGCTTCTTGGAGATCCGTACCGATCATGGAGAAGCACTGGGTGAAGCTGTACCTAAATCTGAAGCGGGGTTTTCCATTGGGGTGCTTCCAGCCATGTTCAGGAGGATCAAAATTGAAAAGTTCTGCTGGCAGTTGAATTAAGTGGCCGACCCACGATGGGGTTTTTATGACAAGCTGACGAGAGTTGGGGGTCTGATCCGTCAGTGGCAGGTGTCGGGTGTTTGAAAAGAAGTTGTAATACTTGATCCTTAAATTCGTCTAATGACCTTTGTTTTGGGCCACATCTATAGCATTAAGAACAAAAACAGCAACCGGCCAAGAGCCAAGAGCTCTAGCGAAATTCTAAGAATCAATAGATTGATTTAAAAGGAAAATCAAAGGCTTAATGTCGGTCGGGATTTAAAATAAGAGTTCTGAAACACAAGGTCCTTCTAGATATCAAAATTCATTAAGAACCGATCGCCCATTCGTAAGTTAAAAATACACCATTTTTTTTCTAATTTTTCCTCTCCCATCAGCCCCCCAGATGGTCGAATCGGGGAAAATGACTGATATCAAGTCAATTTGTTCAGGTCCCAGACACACCTACCAATTTTCATTGTCCTAGCACGTCCAGAAGCACCGAACTCGCCAAAGAACTGGACCCCCCAACTCGCTCAAACAGAGCAGATCCGGTCCAGTTACTTCTGTCGCGTATCTAGGACTTGTGCTTATTCTTCCCACCAAGTATCATCCCGATCTCTCCACTCTAAGCGTTTTCCAAGATTTCCAGTTTTCCCCTCCAACTCCCCCCAATGTCACCAAATCTGGTCAGAATTTAAAAATAAGAACTTTGAGACATGATTTCCATCTAAATACCAAATTTCATTAGGACCAGGTCAACCATTCCTAAGTTAAAAATACCTCAATTTTTCTAATTTTTCCAATTTAACACCCCCCCCCCAACTCCCCCAAAGAGAACGGATTCAGTATGGTCATATCAATCATGTACCTAGGACTTGTGCTTATTCTTCCCACCATGTTTCATCCCGATCTCTCTACTCTAAGCGTTTCCCCCTCCAACTTCCCCCAATATCACCAGATACCGTCGGAATTTAAAATGAGAGCTCCGGGGCACGAGGTCCTCGTAAATATCAAATTTCATTAAGATTCGATTACCCATTCGTAAGTTAAGACTACCTTTTTTTAATTTTTCCTCTCCCTCCAACCCCCCAGATTGTCAAGTCACGGAAACGATTGTTATTAAGTCAATTTGTGTAGGTCCTTGACATGCCTATCAATTTTCATCGTCCTAGCAGGTCCAAAAGCACCAAACTCGCCAAATCACTGGAAATCCCCTCCAACTCTCCCAAAGAGAGCAGATCCGGTCCAGTTATGTCAATCACGTATCTAGAACTTGTGCTTATTCTTCCCATCATGTTTCATTCCGATTTCTCCACTCTAAGCGTTTTCCAAGATCTCCGCTTTTCCCCTACAACTCCCCCAATGTCACCAGATTTGGTCAGGATTTAAAAATAAGAGCTCTGAGACATGAACTCCGTCTAAATATCAAATTTTATTTGGATCAGGTCACCCGTTCGTAAGTTAAAAATATCTCAATTTTTCCGAATTAACACCCCTCCTCCCAACTCCCCAAAGAAAGTAGATTCAGTTCGGTTATGTCAATCATGTACCTAGGCTTTGTGCTTATTGTTCCCACCATGTTTCATCCCGATCTCTTTACTCTAAGCGTTTCCCAAGATTTCCCGTTTCCTCTCCAACTCCCCCAATATCAACGGATATGGTCGGGACTTACAATAAAAGCTCTGAGACCCGAGGTCCTTCTAAATATCAAATTTCATTAAGATCCGAATACCCATTCGTAAGTTAAGAATATTTCATTTTTATAATTTATCCTCTCCCTCCAGCCCCCCAGATGGTCGAATCGCGGAAACAACAGTTATCAAGTCAATTTGTGATGGTCCCTGACACGCCAATCAAATTTTCATCGTCCTAGCACGTCCAGAAGCGCAGAACTTGCCAAATCACTGGAAATCCTCCCCAACTCTCCCAAAGAGAGCGGATCCGGTCCAGTTATGTCAATCACGCATCTAGAGCTTGTGCTTATTCTTCCCATCAAGTTTCATCCCGATCTCTCCCCTCTAAGCGTTTTCCAAGATTTCTGTGCCCCCTCTACCACCCTATTTCCTCGGATCCGATTGAAATTGAAAATAAAGCATCTAAGACATAAGATCTGTCTATATATCAAGTTTCATACGATCCGATCATCCATTTGTAACATAAAGATACCTAAATTTTCACGATTTCCCATCCCTCCAGCCCCCTCTCCAATTGGTTGAATCGGGGAAACGACTGTTATCAAATCAATTTGTTCAGGTCCCTGACACACCTACTAATTTTTATCGTCCTAGTACGTTCAGAAGCACCGAACTCACGAAAGCACTGAAAATCCCCCCCCCCATCTCGCCCAAAGAGAGCATATCTGGTCCGGTTACTTCAGTCATGTATTCTAGGACTTGTGTTTATTCTTCCCACCAAGTTTCACCCCGATCTCTCCACTCTTAGCATTTTCCATGATTTCCGGTTTCCCCCTCCAGCTCCCCTCCAAAGTCACCAGATCTGTGGGAATTAAAAACAAGACCTCTGAAGCACGGGATCCTTCTAAATATCAAGTTTCATTTAGATACGTTGGCCCGTTCGTAAGTCAAAATACCTCATTTTTTCTAATTTTTCCGAACTGACGGTTCCTCCACTCCCCTCCCCCCAGATGGTCAAATCGGGGAAGGGACTATGTCTAAGTTAATCTGGGCTGGTCCCTGATACACATGCCAACTTTTATCGTCCTAGCTTATCTGGAAGTGCCCGAACTAGCAAAACTGGGACCGACAGACAGACAGACCGACAGAAATTGCGATCGCTTTATGTCACTTGGTAAATACCAAGTGCCATAAAAATGATTGTAGGGCAACTTACCACCCTCCCATGCCTGCATTTTCCCAAAAACATTCTATAAAAAAAATTGAGATGGCCATTTTGTTCAACATAGTTAAAAGATCCGGACATTATATCTTTGAGGATTACAACCCCCTCCCCCCACATCCCTTAGGGAAAGGGTTGTAAATTATGCCGTTGGGGTATATACGGTTTATAAAGAAAGGGTGATCGTATCAACTTTCGCGGGGGCTCATTGGATTGCTAATCAGATGTTTTAGTGCCGTTCTTGAGATTAAGATTGATCGGAGGGTGGACTTCCCCCCCCCCCCACACACACCTTGTATTTTCTTGAAATTCATCTGACAGAAATTTTTAGATGGCCATTTGTTGTCGCAGAAACTTTCAAAGGAGCTCAGTTGATTGAAAATTGAAAGGACGATACCCTTTTAACGAGATTGGAGGGCAACTACCCCCCTCCCATGCCCACTATTTCCCCAAACATATCCAATCAAAATTTTGTGACAACCATTTTGTTCAACGTGATTCAAAGGTCCAGAAATTATGTCTTTCAGGATGACACCCCCCACAGCCCTCAGGGAAGTTATACTCTGGGTGCATATAAGGTATATATATATATATATATATATATATATATATATATATATATATATATATATATATATATATATATATATATATATATATATATATATAGACAGGGTTACAGTGAAAACTCCAAAATCGGCTCATTTGATTGGAAACCAGATGTTCTAGTGGCCTTTTTAAGATTCGAAGTGATCAGAGGATGGATATCTCCCCCCGAAACCTAGTATTTTCCCGAAATGCATCTGACAGAAATTTTGAAATGACCATATTTTGTGGTAGAAACTTCGGAGAGCTAATTCAATTAGAAATTGAAAGGACTAGTGCTCTTTTAAATAGTCGAAAGTGGTTGGAGGGCAACTAACCCCCCTTCCACACTCACCATTTCCTCCAACACATCCAATCAAAATTTTGAGATAGCCATATTGCTCAACGTAGTTGAAAGGTCTGGAAATTATGTCTTTGTGGATAACAACCCCTCTATAGCCCTCAAAGTAAGAATTGTGAGTTAGGCCCTCGGGGCATATAAGGATTATATACTAAAAGTGATCGTATAATAAGAAGTTTTAGTGACCTCTAAGATTCTGAGTGCTCGGAGATGGATACCTCCCCCCTCACAAACCTCATATTTTCCCAAAATGCATCTGATAGAAATTTTGAGATGGACATTTGTTGTCTTAGAAACTTCGAAAAGAGCTCATTCGATTGGAAACTGAAAGAGCTAGTGCCTTTTTAATAGACACAACTGATTGGAGGGCAACTAACCCTCCTTCCACGCTCACCATTTCCCCAAACCCATTGAATCTAAAATATTTCGATAGCCATCTTGTTCAGCGTAATTGAAAGGTCCGGAATTCTTTCTTTGTGTCCAGAGTTACATCCTGGGGCATATAAGGTTATCGTAAGAACTCCAAAAGGGGCTCATTTGATTGGAAATCAGATGTTCTAGTAATCTTTTTAAGATTCAGAGTGATCAGAAGATGGATATCCCCCCCTCCTGATGTTACCTCAGGTTAAGAATTGTAATTTATTTTCTAGGGGCATATAGCTTTTTTGAGATTCAGGGTTATTGGAGGGCAGATTCGCCCCCACACACCTCGTATTATTTTCCCGAAATGCATCTGATAGAAATTTTCAGATTGCCATTTCTTGTTTTAGGAACTTTGAAAAGAGCTCATTCGATAGAAATTGAAAGGGCTAGTTCCCTTTTTAATAGTCGAAAGTGATTGCAGGGCAGCTAACCTCCCTCCCACGCCTTCTATTTCCCCAGACCTATCCAATCCAAATCTTTAGATAGCCATTTTGTTCAACGTAATTGAAAGGTCCGGAATTATACCCTGGGGGCATATGAGGTATATATAGAAAGGGTGATCGTATAAACTTCGGAGAGGACTCATTAGATTGGTAGTCAGAAGCTCTAGTGTCCTTTTTAAGATTCAAAGTGATCGAAGGTGGATATCCCCATCCCCTCCACCTCGAATTTTCCGAAAATGCACTTACCCAAAGTTCTGAGGTTTTTTAAGAGGGCTTGGAGGGGGGCACTGAGGACCAAGGGTCATTTTGTGCCTGGATAATTATGAATCGGGGTGGGGGCAGTGTCCCTTGCTCGGTCATGGACCATCGAGGGCTAATGGTGAACTAAGGAACCTCTAAAGAGTCAGGTTGGGCGCAGTTAGGGGCATGATTTTTCAGTGAGGGGTTCGAATTGTACTATGGAATATTTTCCATGGTGAACAGATTGTTGAGAACAAAGGGTGTGGTAACATACATAAATAAATAAAAAAAACATCAAATCTTACCTTTATAGAATCCATTTCAAATAGAAATTTTGACATGGCCATTTGTTGTCGTAAAAACTTCTTAAAAAGGCTCATTCGATTGGAAATTGAAAGGACTAGTGCCTCTTTTAATAGTCAAAAGTGATTAGGTGGTAACTAGCCCCCCTCCCACGTCCATCATTTCCCTTAACACATCCAACCTTAATTTTGAGATTGCTATTTTGTTCAGCGTAGTTAAAAGGTTCGGAAATTATGTCTTTGAGGATGACAACCCCCCCCCCCCCCCCCACAGCCATCAGGGTAAGGATTGTAATTTATGCCCTGGGCACATACATGGTATATGTATAAAGGGTGATCGTATAAACTTTGGAGGATGATATTTGAATTGGTAATGAGAAGTTCTAGTGGCCTCTTAAAAGGATCACCTCCCCCCTTCCGACAGCCCTCAGAGCAAGGGTCGTAAGTTATGCCCTGAGGCATTTAAGGTTTAAGAAAGGGTGATTGTATAAACTTCGGAGTGGGCTCATTGGATTGGCAATGAGAAGTGCTAGTGAGACCCACAGATAAGAAAGGTAGCAAAGTAATATCTGAAGAGCAACCTGTATTATTAATTTAGACCATTAAGGGTAAGTTTTGGGGGACTTTGAAATAGCCAGAAGGCGCTACATGTATGCTTTAAATACTACCACTACAGTTACCAAACCTAAGGACGCTAAGGGTATTAAGATGAAACTTAAAGGGAACTCTTAATAGTTTCAATTAAGCGAAAAAGCTGTACGCATGCAGGAATTCAAAGGGTATATAAGCAATATCATAGACAGCATCACTCTATAATAGCCACAAATATCATTGAAGCTTTTATAGGAGCTAATTCGATCCGAAATTAACAATTCTGGTGTCCTTTCTAAGAGTAAAGATATATTGGAGGGCAAGCAGTCCTTCTCTCAAACCCATTTATTTTCCAAATGCATCTAGTCAAAATTTTGAGACAGCCATTTTGCTCAGCATAGTAAAACGGTCCAGCAACTATGTCTTTATCAGAGCAACTATAACATTCATGCAAAGTTACATTCATTTCTTGTTATGCCTTATATACGTATTTTTTCTTCTTTTTAGCCTGTATTATCGCATAAACTAAACGCTTACTGCGGTCTTTCTATTTCGGCTTTTCAAAGGTGTTTTTACGTTCGCCTCCTTGGAGGTGATTCTGTGA
This sequence comes from Artemia franciscana, assembly GCF_032884065.1. Lineage (NCBI taxonomy): Eukaryota > Metazoa > Arthropoda > Branchiopoda > Anostraca > Artemiidae > Artemia > Artemia franciscana. The sequence continues at coordinate 41,270,162 of NC_088877.1, read as the reverse complement.
TAAGAGGGAAGTATTTTATCCCAAATCCATATCTGGCTATTGCCGTTCCTCATATGCCCGATTTTTTCTCCTTGTATGCCCGTATTATCGGATAAGAATAAATGCAGACTATAGTCTTGCTATTTCCATTTTTTAGTTTGTGCTACATTCGCCTCTTGGAAGTGAAAAAAAAAAAAACAACAAGTTTTTACTGCAAATAAGGAGCGACATTAAAACTTAAAACGAACAGAAATTATTCCGTATATGAGAGGGGTTGTCCCCTCCTCAACGCATCGCTCTTTACGCTAAAGTTTGACTCTTTGTCACAAGTCACAATAAAGAAAAACAAACAAATAAACACGCATCCGTGATCTGTCTTCTCGCAAAAAATACAAAATCCCACATTTTTGTAGATAGGAACTAGAAACTTCTACATTAGGGTTCTCTGATACGCTGAATCTCATGGTGAGATTTTCATGATTATCCCTATTTTCTAAAATAAGTCAAATTTCCTCAGGCTCGTAATTTTTGATGGGTAGGACTAAACTTGATGAAACTTATATACTTAAAATCGGCATTAAAATGTAATTCTTTTGATGTAACTATTGGTATCAAAATTCCGTCTTTTAGAGTTTTGGTTACTATTGAGCAGAGTCACTCCTTACTACAGTTCGTTACCACGAACTGTTTGATTCTGTGATAAGTGAAAAGCATCATATCCCAAATCCATATCTTAACTCTAAAGAAGAAGATTTAGACAATTTTAATATAGTAGAACGTGTTTCTAAGAACCTTAAAAATCATTACATATACGGATTTCTGAAGCGTAAAAAGCATTTCCTCTCTTGGAGTACTTCTTTAAAGTCCTTCTATTGTGTTTGTTTTCAAACCATTCATCTAGACTTTGTAGAATATATGAATAGTTTATGGTAAAGAAACTCTACTTCCATCTCCTCCCACGTGGACCCTTAGCTCTGAAATATTCGGCTACACGCTTACCAGTACACGCATACCAATATTAGATGTTTATCAATCTAAACCCAGACAACACCAGAAAGAAGTGGTAAAAGGTTTACAGTTTAGAACTAATAGAAACGAACTTTTATTTCCATATATATATTTAGTAAAAGCATCGAAAGACTTATTTCTGCATTAATAGTTTTAGTGCTATGTAACAAATAATTAGCTTGTGCTCAATTGATCTAATTAAAATAAAAATAATATAACAAAATTGCATTTCGATTTTTTTTTTTTCTCTTGGATTTGATGCGAAGAATAAACATATTCTTGGTGGCAAATTGATTTAGATCCAATAGCCTGTAATGCCAGTTTCATCATACCCATAACAAACTACCTTGTGAATAACGTAATAAATCTAAGGTAAATATTGATTAAAATGGTGACAAAATTTATCAAACCAACTGACATTTGGCCGGTTTTACTTAAATGTGGAAATTTTATTTTGAAAAGTTTTCGTTTATTCTAAACGTACAATTTCTGTTGTTTTAATTGTATCTCTGTTGTTGTAAGCGACAAGCGCAAACTTACCGCTTTTCGAGTTAAATCGGTGGTTAAGAACTGCATACTTCTTAAATCGATTAAAACAGCTAGGAGCAAGGATTTAGCACTGAGGCTTATAGCTCAGAAAAATACTTTCCATTACCGAAAGTGAGCAGAACAGTTTAATTTTAACTTTCGATTTTCTAGTGATTGGTCTGACAAAAAAAATAACGGCTCACAATTTACTCAATGTTTACAAAAACAATGCCAAAAACGTTCCACACCGCTTAAGAGAATATTCTTTTCTTTTTTTTATGCAGACTTCCCATATACAATGATGTCAACTTTTCAGAAGAAAAGAAAAGGCTACTTTTGGGCATTTTCAATGGGTACTATCAACTACAAATCGTGCATTTTCCTCTAGTTTCTAATATGGAATAGAAACGCTTGTCTCTGGACAGTGTGCTGCCGATACCGATCTCATAATATTGTTGATTGTTAGTTTACCCTATATAATATTGTTATTTTACCCTAACATATTATTTAGTGTATATTATACACTGTTATTCAAGTTACATGAACACTTGTGAGTACTTTTTATAGGCAACTCTTAACTAGAATTTAGTTAAAGTCACTAGTTTGTAATGCACACTACTGTTTGAAATACGGGCAGTCAGACGAGTACCCAAAACAATCCGTAGGTAATTTCTCTGGAAAACATAAAGCAAATATTCATTCCCTTTCCCATGCTTCAGAGCCATGTTTGACCACTATCAACACTGTAGGTTCCAAAATTCATAAGAACCTTCAGCCTTTTAAACGCATCATCAGCTTTCAACACTTGAGCGGCTTGAAGATAAAAGCGGACCGTCTTGATGTACAAAAGATGAAGCAAGGGGCCTAGTTTGTATCGGCAGCATATCAGTGTGCTGCCGATACCGATCTCATAATATTGTTGATTGTTAGTTCACCCTATATAATATTATTATTTTAACCTAACATAATATTGTTAGGGTAAAATCCGAACAAGTTAAAGTAATTTGTGTGTTAAAATACGACTTTATATCGTATTTTTTTTTATTGGCATCAGCGCCAACTGAAAACTCTCAGCGTTTTTGGTATCCTCCATTATACGTTTTTTGATGAATAAATAGGCTGGCTTACCCGCGGAATATTTTTTTCTCATATATTACATTCATAAGGTTTTTCTCCAGAATGAATAGTTCGATGACAGGATAGACCGGATCTTGAAGTAAAACATTTCTTACATACATCACATTCGAATGGCGTTTCTCCCGTATGTGTTCTTTGATGATCATTTTCGTATATATGAACTCGAAACTTCTACAGTAAGGATCTCTGATACACTAAATCTTATGGTGTGATTTTAATCAATATTTTTTTAATTTTAATGGGTGTTCCCCTTATTTTAAAAATCAGACAAATTTTCGCAGGCTCGTGGGTAACACTAAACTTGATAAAACATTTGGAATCAGCTTAGCTGATTCTTTTGATGTCCCTTTTGATATCAAGGTTCCATTTTTAGAGTTATTATTACTATTGAGCCGAGTTGCTGCTTACGTACAGTCCGTTGCCACGAACTGTTTTGATGCCTCATCTAAGCAACAGAAGAGGACTTTCAGAAAGGCTTATTTTGACCATCTACCACCATAGCACAAAATGATAACGATGCCGTTTACAGAGACGGATTTTTTTGTGATCAAAGCTTTTTTATCATTCAGAAGTAGACAAGGCCTAAACAATTAAGAAAATGGTCTAATTAAGTATCATTTGAGATTACTTCAGGCTCATATTTCAAATGAAAAAAAAACCATCTTGCAACATTCACAGCTCGGCTATCAAAGAGAAATGTTATTTTTATGTAGTTACATTTTTTCAATAAATTATTTTTTGGTAAAATCTAAGGGGAAAATCATAATAAAATGCCAAGGTAATGAAACAGCGCTTTAGATATCAGTTGATATTTATTTGTCTAATTGCTGATAGACGGTTGATTCATGTAAACAGCCAGCAACATGCTAGAAAAATTAAATAAAAGTGTTAAAATATTATTATTGTTAAAAGATGTTAAAGAAACAGACGTTCGTGCGTTAAATATTTGACCCATTTGCACCCATCCAAAAGGAGGGAAAATTATTTTCCAGGACAACTGAGATGTTTCTGGAATATTTTATTTTTCCCTCCTATTTTCCAGGAGTTTTCCATAACTGGAAAATTTGTTGTTCAATTTCCAGGTTATCTGGGACCCGTGAGAACCCTGAAGGGCACCATAAAAAAAAGAAGATGTCCCATATTTTAAAAATTTCAACAGAGTTCTAAAGAGTTCGAAAAGCCAGAATGAAAGTCAAAATAAACTAAGTTTATTGTATTATTCGGCGGTTAATTTGGGATACAAAACATAATGTCTTAATAATCGAAACCAACCGGGAGTATTATTTACTAATTTAACCTTTGACTTATTTCAAAGTCAATGGGGGGCAAATTTCCTTCTTGGGGGATATTCCACAGAGAAATTTTTCCATAACTAGGAAGTTTTCCAAGGAGTGGAAAATTTTATACTGGAGAATTTGCTAGAATTCCTATACAAAATTTTCCTTATGCCTTGCTTTCTCTTTGCCGACACAATTTTATGTGTGGATATGTTAAGGGTAATTGTCAAGGGTAAATTTTCACCAGGATTGAATTGTCTAGAGGATATATCCGCAGGGGGAAGGGGTTTTTCTGTTTAGGTGGAGCTAGATTTCATGGCATTATTTAAAAAACGATCAGAAATTAAATTAAAAAAAAACAAGTTTTTTCAACTGAATGTAAGGAGCAACATTAAAGCTTAAAACGAACAGAAATTATCACGTATATGATGGAGACTCCTACTCAACATTTACCTCTTTGTGCTAAAGTTTGAATTTTGACTCAATTCTTTAAGAACGACTCCTGAAAAAAAAAAGTTCATTTAATAAGAATAATAAGAAGTTTTTCTTTAAATTAGTTAAAACTTTGGAGGGAAGAACGGGGTGTTGAGCAGGGGGCAACTCTCCTCATATACGTAAATATTTTTGTTCGTTTTAAGTTTTGATGTTGCTCCTTACTTTCAGTTGAAAATTTTTTTATTTAATATACCACTAGGATCATAGATTCTACACCAGGATCGGGCATGTTCTAGACTTTCTCAAAATATTAGAAAACTGACCTTGTTTCAATGTTTCTCAACCGATTATCTGTCAAAAAATCCTACACACCAAATTTTAAATGTGATTTGAAAATTGATGGTTTTAAATCTCAGCTAGAAAAATATGTCAAGTTTTTATCTTTTGTAACAATATTGAACTGTAAGATAGGAGTAAAACAATATGCCAAAGGTCAAAAGCCCTGGATCAAATGTTTATATTCTGTTTTGAGATATCCCTCTACCAGCAGCCTCAATAAGCAACAATAAAACCGATTTTGCAAAAAAATCATACAAGCCAAAAATAACTTATTTATAAAAAGTTGTATATAAAATAAAAATTTATAAATAAATAAAAAGTTATTTATTTTTATTTTTACTCTATTTTATCTTAATAATTCTTAGGAATTTCGAAAAAGAGCAAAAAACCTGATGAGTTTTCTGTTTCTTTTCCATCACTAGCAACATTACAGGGGTATTGCCAGCTTTCCCAATCTGAATATATTTCTGTATATTGGGATGTCACCTTGACCAAGTAACTTACAGGCGTAAGTTTTTAACCGCTCAGATAAAATGGGCCCTTCATCCGACCTTTTCCTTTGGGGAGCCAATATATTTTGTTTTTCTATTTTTCTTGCTCATTTCGGTCCTCTTATCCCGAAGACTTGGGAATAAAAGCTTTCAGCTATTAAAAAAATAAATTTTGGTCATTTTTGGGAAGCCATGTCACACAATTTTTTTTTTTTTAATATTAGGTTCCTCTTTACCTAGTTACTTTTGGCTACAAGTTTTGGGTACAAGGAAAGTCAATATTTGGAATTCATGCCTCTATTGCTCAATTGTTGTTCAAAGTTAGGGACTATGAGTTATATTAGATTTTCAAGTTTAGCAGCATAGTGCATAGTGAAAATTTTTAAGGAGAGTCTTCAAAAGAATTGATCATTGTTAAAAACAATACGCTAGAGACTTAAAGTCCCCTTCCCTCCTTTAACAACAAGAAAATGATTTTTATGTTGTTGATTGTTCCCTTTTTTGGTAATTTGTAAGTGTAAAGAACAACTAAACCAAATAGCCAATAGCCCCCCAGTCATTTGAAACAAGTCAAAGACCCCTTAGTCCTTTAAAACCAAACATTTACACATCATTCTTTACAAGCAGATTCAGGAATCCCAACAATTATCATGGTTAAATTTAATTTTTTTTAAGCTTTAAAAAAAGAGTTTGAAAGCCCTCTAAAGATAAATCAAAATAAAATCACACAATCAGAATTTTTCCCATAGAGACCCCCTAAACTATGTTTTGAAGGCCATACCTTGAATAACAAGGAACTTCTAATTTTTGCAAGGGTAGTACAGATGTAACGTTTTTTTTCCAGACCTGTTTCGTTTTCCAGACGTTCTGTTTCTGTTATTTTTTTCTAGGGACGGTTGTATCAAAATTATGGGTTTGAGATATTGGGAGACGGTCGATTTAAATGAAAATGACGATCTTTAGGGCATTTTAAGTAATAAAAGAGACTATGCCACAACAAAGCATAAGTTTCCTGGCATTTTGTGCCACAAAGCACAAGTTTTGGCCCAAAGATAGCTAAGAGGTAGGGGAATCATAAGACATTAAATCCATCATTAAAGAAACCGTGCGCAAAGAGCCAAGAGGAGATGAGTCTGTCATTATTGTTTATTTTATTTGAAAACAGTAGTAATTTTAAAAGAAAAGTACAGAAAATCTCAACTAAAACAGACTATTCTTGCATAGGAGGCAGTTTGAGCCCCCACCCTTTCCCCCCACAGAGAAAATTCATAGCGTAAGCAAATGCTTTAATAATTATGATTATATTATAATTGTAATAACTATATAATAATAATAATTATAATAAAAATATAATAATAACTTATATATAATGATAACTTTTATATATAATAACTTTAATAATTATAAAAATAATGCATAATTAGTATCTGTAATACTATGATACTTAATAATAAAGAGTGGGGCTTGCAGCAGGGTTGACTTTAGATAAACTCAAACTTGATGAAGAAGAGGTAGGAAAGGCTCAACATAAGCTGAGATGCTACACAAAGTTTCACACATTTTGATTGCTCTTTTCAATTGCTTCTGAAATTGCTGTTATTTGGCAACATCCCACTCTTCATGTTAAAGTATAAAAAAAATTTAAACACTCATTTTTTTCTTTTTTTAGGGTTAAATACTTAATTTGAGGGTAATCATTAATCTATTTGAATGAGGGTAATAAAAACGCTTGATTAGTAAGAATTTAGTTAGGAATATTTCTTTGTAATTTTTTAATTCATAATAGTTAAGTTTGATAGTTTAATTTATTTTCCAAGTTAAAGCAGCGGAAAAAAGAGTGGACTGGTAAAAACTCCCAAATTTTCGAGCAAAAGTCGCACAAATAAGCAGCAAATTGGCTTAACTGCCCATAATACGAATTACCTTGCCTAGTATCAGCAATGTCCAACAGAATGGGCGTTTCCATAGTTCACCAATTGAATGGAATAAACAATTAGTCTATCTTGACTGCCAAAGGTGGCAGTAAGTATATGAAATCAGAAAAATAAATGAATTTATTAGAATACTATATTCCATAATTACATAGTGTGGTTTTACCGTAATTAAATGGTAAATAATTATCTTAAAAAGGAGAACAGAACCCTGAAAACAGTTGGAAAATACAAACATAAATATCACTGAAAAACCAACAATCAAGACCAATTTATTGACAATTCAATTTTTATAGTGGCCAACTGCAATAAAATTAGCGTAATTGTAATTGGATTGAATTCTTTTCAATATATATAGTATATATATATAGTAATACATACATTTCAAAAATATATAGTACACTTTAAGTTCCTGGATCCTCCTAGAGTCCCTAGGACAAGGGGTGTAAATTATGCAAGATGTCCACTGTTTACATACAAGATTGGTTTTACAGGGAAAAGTTTTTTACTATGTCTCCAGAAAGGCTTAGGGTATAAAGGTAAAACTTGAGAAAATTTTGAGAGGGATACCAAATAAAATCAAAACAGGCTATGTACATGCTGGCTGTCAAAACGACGCAGCAATATATAAGGAACAGCTGAGGGTATTAAGTTTAAACTTAGAAAATAAACTGAGAGGGATGTTGAAGGATGGAATTACAAGGAATAAAGAGAGAAAGGTAAAGTGAGCATTAAGGAATTGATCCTTACCCTTTCCTAGGGGGATGGGTAAATATCCTCCAGTTATGTTTTTGTAAAGGGGTTGCATATATTTGTCCGTAAAATTGTCTAGACTGCTATACATACCACTTATTTTTATACTTATTTTGATACATGCCATTCAATCATACTTCCATGATTAATTGTTAATAAATCGAAATTTTTACAGGAAAACTCTCTTACTTAAGCCTAAATCCGAGCCAAATTTCAAATTTTTACTTTTTGTGCTCAACAGACTGATTGAGATTTAAACATCTGAATTGAATATCTGAAATATCAAAATTTGAAAAAATTAATTAGAAATCTCCATAGCTTGAAGCCCTGAGAATTTAAGTCACCAATCTATAACTATCAAATACAAAGATAACAAACACATAATTATTTGTTTTTTAAGTATTTCAACTCATGTACTTAATTTGAAGCACATACCTACATGTATCTTTATTAGAGTTCCTATTTTTCTGTCAATTTTTGTCTTTATTCAAAAATATTGGGATGAATAGAAGAGGAAATAATGACAAAGAGCTCTCAACTGACAGGAGTGGTCATTACAAACATTCACTGAAATATTGAGGTCGACATTGACTGTGTAATAAAAGATATGACAGGAGTGGAAACAAAGAAATAGACTTTTTCTTATAAAACTGTGAATTCTGGAATTTATGCAAAATATATTGAACTTTAAAAAGTGGAAAGAGACACCACATTGTTATGAAAGTAATATTTTGTTGAGATTTTGTCAAAGTTGACACTGTTTATTAAAACACCATTTTTTAAAAGAAACAGTGATTAGTTAATGCTTTATTGCCCATACTTAAAACCCTTGTTTTAAATGTCTTCTATACATTTCTATCTCTTCATTCTGTTTTTCTTGTTACACCCCTAAAAGAACTAGTATTTAATATTTAATATATATTTTACAAAAATACAAGCTGTGTCTCTATCCTCATATCCCACTCTTCATTACTTTCATAGTTACTAAGCAATGCCACAAAGTTGGGTAATATACTAAATGATTTGACCTACACAAATTTTCACATGAACCCAAAAGATGCCTCAAGACCGTTTTTTTTTACAACAAAAAGCTTAACTCACTTGCTATAGCGGTCAGAGGTGCAATGGCAAAAAAACTGCCAGATTTTAAAAACTATGAGCTCTTTCATACAGGGATGAAAGAAGACAGAAACTCCAGAAAATTTCATGTGTCATCAAAGTCATAGAAATCAAATTAATTTTATTGCAGAATAATTGGACAAAATCAACACCAATGGTACCAAATGAGGAGGCCATTTGTCCCCCTAGACTTTTAGCCTCTCTCCTAGATTTCAAAAAATACCTTTTACAATAATTTCATGGAAATTGGTCCATCACCTGACAAATTTATATATATATATATATATATATATATATATATATATATATATATATATATATATATAATATATATATATATATATATATATATATATATATATATATATATATATATATATATATATATATATATATATATATATATATATATATATATATATATATATATATGAAACTTAAAAAAATGGAAAGATATGCTACATTGTCATGAAAAGTAAAATTTTGAGATTTTGTTGAAGTTGAACCTGTTTATTAAGACACTATTTTAAAAAAGAAACAGTGGTTGATTAATGCTTTATTGTCTATACTCAAAGCCCTTGTTTTAAATCTATTCTATGCATTTCTATCTCTTTGTTCTGTTTTTTTGTTACAACCCTAAAAGAACTAGTATTTAATGTTTAATATATCTTTTATAAATATACAAGATGTGTATTCATCCTGATTTCCCACTCTTCATTACTATCATAGTTACTAAGCAATGCCACAAAGTTAGGCAACATAATAAATGTTTGACCCATACAAATTGTCACAAAGAGTGCATGACCCCAAAAGATGATTCAGACTATTTTTTATTTTTGCAATAAAAAGCTCAACATTTTTTTTTTGTATCAATATTTTTAAAACATTTTAATTTCAACAGATGTATTAGAACTTGAACCCTCACCAGATTTTACTACCTAAATACAACATGTAATTGTCAAAGTTCTCTTTTAATTGGAGGTATGTCTTTGTTTGAAAAGTTTATCAAACCAACCTATTATTCACCTGCTCCAAAGAAAATCCAGATCCACCCCTGAGGCTTGCCTAATTTACATAGGCCTAGGATGAAAGTAAATATATCAATTTGGACCTTTTTTATGTTCTTTCAAAATTCTGTAGTTACTTCTGGTGCAAATTGCACCTTGAGCTGTTAAAGGGTCCCTAAGTTATATTATTTTTGTAACCACACTAAAAACTGTCAACTATTAGCAAAGGTTTTGAACAGTGATTAAAATGTACTCTATCAAAATATAACCGTAAAATTTTAGTTTAGTGACTTCTTGCTTTCTCAGAAATATCTTGCTATCTTCTTGCTTAGGTTAGAAAAATGAAACTTTCAGGAATAGGTCTACAGGCTAAAGTATGTCCTGGGAAGGTATTTTGAAGTACCTATCTCTACTCTCTCTCTGTAATGTAAAATTTCTCTCTGCAATAAATGTAAAATTTATGACCTTTTATTTGAATAAGTGCTAGAAACCCAGGTCACCTAGAATAAAAAGATGAGTTAGAATGTTACATCCTTCCTCCTTTCCAAACTAGATGACTGGTACAAAACTTTCATAAAATTTGACCATTTACATTAAACTAACTAAACAAGGGTTCTTCCATATGACACTACACTTATAAGTTCACTACTTATTTGTCACTTTCTACACATAGTTTATGGAAATTCTCACATGTCAAGTCTCTGTATCGGCTTCACAAACCGGCCACTACGGGTTATGTATGGGGAGTTTTGGGGTTCTTCTTGGGCTGGGCGACTGGTGCTGGAGGGAGTGTGCGGAGCGCTGAGCTACATTCGATATTTATAGGTCGGAGAAGGGTCTCTATCGGTGTTACAGGTGGGACGGGGGCTATTGATGATGGGCTTATAGGTGCTGGTGAAGTTTCGGCTTCAGGGCTGTCCTCCTCATGGTCTGCAAGGTCTGGTGATTGAGGTTGTTGGTTCAGTGTTTTTGTGTGTTGTCTGTTGCGTCGGTAAGTTCCTCCATCGGTTGTTTCAATTATGTACGATCTTGGGTTTACATCTACTCTTTTAACGATTCCGGCTTGCCAAAGTTTCCCACGAATTTGAGCTCGGACCGGTTGACCATTCGCAAAGGTTTTAGTTCCTTTGACTGTCTGTTATGATATTTGCTTTGGCGTGACTGTTGTTTTATCCGATTCTGTCGAAATCGTTTATGGTGAATGGTTTTTGGTGTGAGAAGTTGTTTAGTACAGGGAACGACTGACCTTAGGTTTCTGCTCATCAACAGTTGTGCTGGGGATGCTAGACCATCAACTGGGGTGTTTCTGTACTCCAGCAACGCTGAGTTAAAGTCAAGTCCTACAATATCTGTTTTGATAAGCATATCTTTGGCTGTTTGCACTGTTCTTTCTGCTAGTCCGTTTGACTGAGGGAAGTTCAGGGATGATGTGGTTTGAGAGATTTCCCAATTATCAATGAACTTCTGGAATAGCGTGGATGTGAACTGGGGGCCGTTGTCGGTTATGAGGGTACGAGGGATTCCGTAGCGTGCGAAATGCTTCTTAAGACAGGATATTATGTGATGTGAATTTGCATTTTCCCCCAATATGTCGATTTCAAAAAAGCGACTGTAATAATCAACAGTAATGATGTAGTATTTTCCGTTCTTGTAGAATAGATCGCACCCGACCTCCTCCCATGGTAGATGAGGTATGATGTGTGGCATTAAGGGCTCTTTTTGGTTGGAATTTTGGCTAATGGAGCATGCATGGCAGTGTTTGATGAATTCTTCAATATCTTTCGTCATTCCAGGCCAAAAAACGATTACGCGGGATCGTTGCTTTGTTTTTTCGATACCCAAATGTGTGTTACGGGGGGGGGGGGGGGTTTGGTGAAATATTATTTATGAGGGAAGTTGTTGTGAGTTTTGCTCAAGGGGGGATTTTTGCTGTGAGGTACTTGGGACTTTTCTAAGTCTTGGTAGCTTAATGTTGATATGAGATATGGGAGCTAAATTGCTAACAGAATAAAAAGGCTCTGTAGATAATCCCCAGTAACCTGGGAGACAGAATCATCTCAGTGATGTTCGAGGTCTCCTGAAATAGTATAGATTCCCTTGGGACCATACCTGAAGACTAGAGGAGCTGTACCTGATGCCCTAGTACATAGACAAAAGATGATTAGAGACAATGAATTTTATTTTCTTACTTGCTTACAACTTTGGACAAAACACTTCCAATAATTTAGAACATGAAAGGGTGCACATGAACACTGGAACTTGACTATCAAAAGACTGAATTACCAACTGCCTGAGTCGAGCTAATATAAGTCTAAGACGCGATTTCTAAAAACAAGAACTTGGCGGACAAGCTTGGTGACCTGGGCAGTTGACCTCTACCGCAAAATGTTGCAATACTGCTGGTATTCCCCAATCATGATACTTTGACCAGTCTCCGCTCCCAGGAGTTATTTTTGTAACAAGGATTTCCCTTCTGGTTTTGAGTTAAAAAAAACAAAGTTCAAATAAACCAGTTATAGAGATTTGATTTTGATTGGTTGATTCAAAAAGGAACATTTCTACTATTTGTTTGACTTGTGTTTAAAGGCACGTAACCCACAAAGTATTGAATAACTGCTAAATTCCAGATTCTATAAGACTTAACTTTAAATCTTTTTCTAATTTGAAATTTACTAAAGGGGTATGACTGAGAAATTTAGTCCTGAATTTAAGAGTTTCTAAAGGAGTATGGATGAGAGATTTGGTCCTGTATTTAAGAATTTCTAAGGGGGTATGAATGAGAGATTTGGTCCTGAATTTTATAGAGGGGGGGCTAGTCTACATGTTACATGTGACGAATGGATGCAGCTAAGAATATCTTTCTGCAAATTTCTTGGAATTACCAAGCGATCTCCTTTCATTATGATCTCGTTTACAACTGTTAGTTCATGCCTAATGTTCCAGAATAGGTGAGCGTTGGAGGGAGGTTTCTTCTGCAGGATGACCAACCTTTTTGGATTGCTTGTGCGAGCTCAGCTAACTGGGGGTCGGATTTTGTCTCCTGTTTCAGTCTCTTGAGTCTGGTGTTGCTGATTGGTAGAAGAGACATGATGGAGTGAATGTATGATTCTATTTCTTTTTCCATTTTCTTATCTTCTTTGGGAAGGTTTAGCCACGACAGCGCATCAGCAACGGGAATTTCCTTGCCGGGGCGAAATGCTATTATGAGATCGTATGGTTGAATGCTTAAAAGCATCCTCTGCAGTCTTGGTGATGACTTTGATATTGGGCAATTTAGGACTACTTGCAGGGGTTTGTGGTCAGAGACGACTGTGAATTTTCGGCTGTAGAGATACTGATAGAAATGTATACAGCCGAAAAGGATAGCATAAAGTTCCTTCTCTATCTGCGAGTAGTTCTGCTTGGTGGAGTTTAGTGAGCGTGATGCAAAAGAGATTGGCTTTCCCTTTTGGCTGAGGGTGGCACCAAGGCCAAATTTTGAGGCATCGACTTGTAGCTTAACATTGCCTGCAGTTGGATCAAAGAATGCTAATGAGCTGCAAATGGATTCTTTGATATTAGTGAATGATGTATCATGCTGTTGTTCCCACTTAAATTGTCGCTGTTTTACTAGGTCACGGAGTGGCTGATTTATTGATGATAGATTGGTGATATACCTTGGAAGGTAATTCATCATTCCCAATATTGTCTGGAGTTCATCTTTTGTATTAGGGGTTCGCATTCCACGCAGCGCTCGAACCTTTTGTGGGTCTTGGTGGATTCCATTTTCAGATATCACATGCCCAAAATACGGTATGCTATTGCACTTGAATACACATTTTTGGAGGTTTAGTTTGACTCCTTTTTCACGGGCCCTTATGAGAGTACTGCGGACGTTCGCATCATGTTCCTCAATGGTTTTTCCTGAGATGATAATGTCATCAACAATAACAGAGAAGCCTTGGATGCCTTCAAATGCTTCTTCCATGCAGCGTTGGAATTCGTCCTGAGCTGAAATCAGTCCAAACGGCATTCTTTTGAACTTATAACGGCCATATGGTGTGTTGAAGGTTGTCAGCTGAAATGATTCTTTGTCTAGGACCAGGGACCAATAACCATGACGAGCGTCTAATTTTGTGAAGAACTTTGCCCCAGCGTGTCTAAGTATTGGTTAATCAAATGTTGGCATCGGATGATGTGGTCTTTTGATGGCCTTGTTCAGGTCATGTGGGTCAATGCAAAGTCGGAGACTTTTGTCAGGCTTTTCAATTACAACCACGGCGCTTACGCAATCTGTGGGCTGAAGTACCTTTTCGATTACTCCAAGTTTTTCCATCCTATTGATTTCCTTTTTGAATTTCTCTTGGAGGGAAATGGGGATGCGTCTAGCTGGTACAGCTTTGGGTTCAGCTCCTTCTTTCAGTGTGATGTGGCATTCTCCTGCAAGCTGTCCGACACCATGGAATATGTCTTGGAATTCTTCTGTGAACAGGTCTGGTTTCAGGACTTTTGAATTTTCTACTGTCAGGATCAGCCTGATGAGTTTAAGCTTGCAACTGGATTCAAAGCCAAGGATTGGTATAGGGACATCTCTTACTATGAAGAAGGGCTGTATTTCGCTGCATCCGTTAGTGTATGCGCATTTAAGGTTACATAAACATAGTATGGGGATTTTCTGACCTCCAAAACTGGTAAGTATTTGTAGGGTCTTGTTAATTCTTGGTCTTGGTCTGAGAGTATTGACAAATCTTTCAGGTATGATATTAGCTTGAGCATCAGTATCTATTTTGAAGGTGATATTGATTTGTTTGTTGATCAAGAGCTTTACATATGGCTGATCATCACCTTTGTCCTTGTTTATAATATCAATAAATAGCTCACCACTACTGTCATTCCTGTGATTGTGATTTTGCTGTTTTTGGTTTATAAAGTTTACTGATTTTTTAGTGCTTTTGCAAACCTTTGCAAAATGATTTGGTTTGTCACAGTTGGCATATTTTTCCTTTAGCTGGGCATTTATGGGAGGCTGAATAATCTCCACCACAGTAATAGCATTGTCTACTTGATGTGGAACAGTTTATTTCTTTGATTTTTTTACAAAGTCGATCTCCTGCTTCATATATGTTTCTTGATATGGTTGGCTTACACTTGGATCGGATTGTGACATTGTTTTGAGCTGCACCTGGGTTTCTACATGTGTTCGAGCAATGGTAACTGCTTGTGACAAGGTAAGGTTGGACCCTACTGGAGGAGCTTCTCTCTAACCTTTGCTGATGAAATTCCACATACAAATCTGTCTCTAATCATTTCCTCTGTAATAGCTGTCGTCGTGCATGCACATTCATGAGCCAGAATCTTCAAATTGGTTATGTATTACTCAACTGACTTGTTATCTTGCTGGTCATGTTTATGAAAAAGGTACCTTGAGAAGACAGTGTTGCTTTTTGGGTTGAAGTATTCAGTGAATTTGTTTATATATGATTGAATTTTATCTTGCTCTTCTGTTGTGAATGTAAAAGTACTGAAGATGTCTCTTCCTTTATCTCCAAGCCAAATTAGTAAGAAGGCGCACTGGACTTTTTCAGTTTTTTCACTCAGGGGGCCTTCAAACATCAGAGTTGCATGGTTTTTAAATCTTGTCCATGCTTCTTTAAGATTGTCACTTGTCCAGTCCATTGTTGGGTAAGGAACACTGATTTCCATTCTTCTTTACAAGGCTTCTGACACCATGTAAAATTTATGACCTTTTTTTGAATAAGTGCTAGAAATCCAGGTCACCTAGAATAGAAAGATGAGTTAGAATGTTACAGGTTAGAAAAATGAAACTTTCTGGAATAGGTCTACAGGCTAAAGTATGTCCTGGGAAGGTATTTTGAAGTACCTATCTCTACTCTCTCTCTCTAGAGGGTCCTGACCTTTTATGACCTTTAAAAATACATGTATTATAAAAGTGAAACCTTACAAAATAGATCTTCTGCTTGAATAAAGTACAAAAAATTGTTTTCAGCTTCACAATTTTGCTCAATCCCAATTTGTAAGGTTTTAAAGATATGCAAATACATTTCCTAAATTTTGAAAAAAAAACATTGATATGGCTAAGAATTCTACTCAAATAACAGGAAATGCATTTTCAGAACTAAAGGCAGAGAAAAAACAACTGCTAACTGAAAATTAAGGTAAAATGTTGTTTTGTCAAAATTTCAATAGGTATAGACCTGTCATGTAGGCAAATTTCAGGGCACTCTAGAGGGAGGAGTGGATGTGGGTAATTTAAAATACCTTCCTGGAATATACTTTAAACCTGTAGACCAATCCCCAAAAGTTTGATTTTCCTAACCTAACCCCTCAAAATCTTGACAAAACAAAATCTTACCTTAATTTTCAGTTACCAGCTGCTTTTTCTCTACCTTTAGTTCTGAAAATGCAATTCCTGTTATTTGAGTAGAATTCTGAGCTGTATCAATGTTCTTTTTCAAGATTTAGGAAATGTATTTGCATATCTTTAAAACCTCATAAATTGGGATTGAGCAAAATTGTGATGCTGAAAACAATTTTGTTGTACTTCATTTAAACAGAAGACCTATTTTGCAAGGTTTCACTTATATAACACACATATTTTTAAGGATCATCAAAGGTCAGGGCCCTCTAGAGGGAGAAGGAGTGGAGGTAGATATTTCAAAATACCTGTATTGGATTAACAATGCTTCTTGACTACTAAGGTCCCTGCAGTGCATTCCTGCAGCATGATTTGATCTCCGGGTCCCATCAAAATACCTTCCTGGGACATACTTTAGCCTGTAGACCCATCACTGAAAGTTTCATTTTCCTAACCTAAACCTTTTCCAAGATAGCAAGAAGTCAATTAACTAGAATTTTACCAAATATTTTTTCTGGGACAAGGTCCATTTTTATGGCACCATCCTTAATGACCCTTTATGGGACACCAAAAAGGTAGCTTGTTATCTTGTATAGTTGGCTAGGCATGGCCTAGTTTTTAGACTATGCTGTAAACTTAAAACTAATCAACCTATGGTAAAACCCCCTATACTGGGTCAGGTAATCGATATTTTGACATTTAATCCACTATAATTACTCTATTACACAATCTAAAAACTTGATTTTTCCAATTTAAATTTACCTATCTTTTTGTGGGCTAAAAGAAGGCTATGCTGCTAATTTGAATAGTCATACTAAATACAGAGCTACCTATTTTAAATACACTGATAGCTGACAATAAAGCAGACTTTAGTGGGTGTGTTCCAGCTGATGGTTTTTCAGTAACTGCAGTTACTGCGCGGTAACTGCCCATTTCTAACTGCAGTAGAGCCAGTTGGAACGGCACAGTAACTAGCAGTAGCGTCATTTTCAAATTAAATGCACGTGTTTAAATTTAAGGGACAGTTTAATGCTGATTAGTATAATTTTTTATTCCTCCTGTTTCAGAGCATTTAGAGAGGTTCTAAGCCAACCATGGGCATTTGGCTGTCACAAATGATTTTGCTCAAATGAGCTGGTGTAAAATAAACAGATCAAATACTTTTTCTCTTTTTTTATTCTTTCAAGACTAGAATATCACAAAACTAAGCATTCAAATAGCTTGATTGTATCTTAAGCATATACAATCCCTGATGAAGTTTTGTTGATACCTGTCTTAAATTGATTTGTCTAAATAAAATGGGCCTATAGCATTTACAGGATAGTAGTGGGACAACTATAGTAAGTTTTTTTTCAATATTCTGCTTTTTTAAAATACTTATTGTTCTCTGGTCAAATTTGTGTTCCTTGCTAAGTGGTAGGCGCTCTGGGCTGGAATGCTTTGTCCAAGGGGCACAGGTTTAATTCCAGGCATTGTCAGTTTATTTTGCTTTGGATAGGGGTTGGTGATATGACTAACCTCAGCTAGAATTGGCCTAACTTTAAATGAGTACAGATGGAAATCTAGGGACAGTAAGAAGGAAGGACATGCAAGAGCATAGGCTGGCTGGTCCCTAGCTTCCTATTGCACTACCTGGCTAAAAGACCACCAGGTCCTTTACTGGCCTACTGACTTAGCCATAGAAACGTTCTTTCAATCCCATTAAATATAAGTTTAAAATGAAGAATACCAGTATGATGGTCCTTCTATTTCCCTAAAATGTGGATGTATGGACAAGAGTGTGGGTCATGAGAGATAGCTTGTGAATGTAATTGGGGTGAATGTTCTGCAAGATTTAAAAAATTTATACTGTTGCTCAGGTTGGCAACTGAACACAGAAGTATAATTTTGTTATTTGTTTTTCTTTGTGACTATCATGCTTATTTAATGTCCAGTATTTTAAAGTTAATCTTCTTTAATTTGTCTTTAATTGACATGGCCCTAGGGCTTAAATACAATAAAACCTACTTATATCCATTGATTTTCTTTAAATAGATAGTAGCTCTAGGATAGATAGATAGATAGATAGTGAGCGTGTCCGAAAGCTCAAGTATGCAGAATTAATTTCGCATCCGTCTGGAATTCTTCGAAGAATTCTCAGTCCGGACTAGAATTTCATCTGTAATTATCGCAGGGTTATGACGTCAAAAAACCCTACGAAAGATTCTACGAAATTGCAGCATTTATCTGAGGTTTTTCAGAAGAAACTAAAGAAAGATAGTGGCGATCCATATCCAAGCATAAGGAAGACCAGAGCATAAGGAAGAAAGGTCTGTTTCCAGAGAGATTTCAAATTCCAGAAATGTGTGATAAAAAAAACTTCCGATGTAAGTGGCTAAGAATATCTCAGTTAAAAAAATAATCATTTGTGATCAGAAGCTTTTAGATTATTATCATTAAGTATGTAGATCTTCACCTCGCTCTTTGATCATAGAGCTTTAATTTTATGATAACTGCTAAATACAATGATCATTGACTTCTTGTTTTGTTATTCTTGAAGCAAAAAAATTAAGCTGTTTCAAACAAAGAGAAAACATAAAATTTCTCATGCCCTGCTAAAGGTTATCTCTAAGCAGAGTGATAACGTATCAGCAGTTGTTGATAGTTGTTTAATAAAGTGATTGTTAATATTCTAGTTGAGTGACTTCTTGTTATCTCACAGAGGGGTAAGGTTAAGAAAATGAAACTTTCAGGGGTGGGCCTACAGGCTAAAGTATATCCTGGGAAGGAATTCTAGAGTACCCACCTCCACTCTTCCCTCTAGAGAGCCCTGAAATTCGCCTACATGACAGGTTTGACAGTTTTAACAGGTTTGTCAAAATTGAAATTTTGACAAAACAATATTTTATCTTAATTTTTAGTTACCAGTTGCTTTTTCTCTGCCTTTAGTTCTGAAAATGCAATTCCTGTTATGAGTAGAATTCTGAGCCATATCAATGTTTTTTTTTTCAAAATTTGGGAAATGTATTGGCATATCTTTAAAACCTTATAAATTTGGATTCAGCAAAGTTGTGAAGCTGAAAACAATTTTGTTGTACTTTATTCAAGCAGAAGATCTAATTTGCAGTATTTCACTTTTATAACACTTATTTTGAAGGTCATCAAAGGTCAGGGCCCTCTAGAGAGAGAAGGAGTAGAGGTAGGCACTTCAAAATACCTTCCAAGGAAATTCTTTAGCCTGTAGATGCATCCCTGGAAGTTTCATTTTCCTACCATAACCTCTTTTTGAGATAGCAAGAAATCAATCAACTAGAATTTTACCAAGTGATTTTCTTTCAAGTAAAATTGATCTGCCCTAAATACGGTGACAATCCTGTCTTCAAGCAATCATCACATTAAAGCTGCAAACCCATTGTTAACATCACAATGCAAATAAGGTGAAATAGCAGTATAATTCACTAAGTATCAGTGCAGTATTAGCATTTTAACCATGGTCTAGCTCCTTTAGAATTATGTTTGAGTAACCTGATGTGAGCTACCTCTTCTAATCAGGACAGGGCTTTAAACTAATTTCCCAGGGATGAAAAATATGGTAGCTTTTCCTTTAATTACATATATTTAACTATATTGTGTATCAGACACAAATTTATTTTGAAGCTTTTTGGTCTAAAGGATTTTTTTTTAACTTGGTCAAATATCAGAGACAGCACCTTACCTATGCTTGAAATTAAAATAAACAAATCTGATAAATCCTAGTAGGATCCAATTTGGTGATATTTTGCTATGTACATTTTTTCCATCTTTCATTTAAATTTTTATACTCCTTTCACTGACTTCAGCAAATCAACAAAAAATTCTACTTTTTGTTTATAGAACCCCCTCCTGTTTCCCTATTTGACCTAAGGTCAATGAAAAAAACTTAAAAGCCTTAGCTTTTTTGACTTTGGGTCATAGTCTCAGAATTTCAATCAAACAGATGGATGGACAAATAGATATTGCAATGTCTGTGTTATCTATAGCTAACACATTTGATCCCAGAAAAGATTTAACAAATCTTATCATTGACTCATCAAATTTAGCATGCTGATGAACCTGATATTTGCCTTGTAGTGTCTTTATCAAAAATAAAAAAAAAGTCTTTTATTTTTGCTGTTTAAGATGTTTATGATTTTACTGAATGTTATACTTGAGTGTGGGTGTGTGCTAGGATTAACAATGCTTATGACAGCAAAGGTCCTTCCATGTGTGGCACCACAGAGTGTTGAATCCCTGACCCTTAACTCCTGAGTCAACTGTCATATTTGACATATGTGAAAAAATGTATTTAATTTTTTTTTTGCTCCTAAAGGTGTGATTGAAAATAGTCAGAGCTTTGGGGTGTGAATCCCCTTATTTGTCCTGTTTGAAGGAGGCTAGTACTGTACTTGCAATTTTCATAATTTCTTGTTAATCCTATAATCTCAACTTTTGCAATTTTCTTGTTTCTTTACCACTTCAATGGTATTCTATGAACCTGTTCGTGTTCTTTGTAATATGCCTTTACTGTATTTGGGATATACCTGTATAGACTTCTCTTTGATACTCTACAATAGCATCCTCATTTAGATCAGGTTGCATGTAGCTTTTTCTAAATGTTGTGAAGTCTCTTAAGTCACTTATACCTGATGCTTTCCCCACTGTTTTTAGTTGGTCAAGAAAAATCCAAAGAAAGTTCCCATTGAAAAGAGCCCAAAAGTAAGATTGAATTTGTCAAAGCTTGAAGGTTTGCCCCTTCAGTCTGTTAAAAAAAAACAGATTCATAATTGAAGCTTTGTTCATTTCAATCTTAAGAGTGACCTACAATTTGTGACAATTCATTAAATTGTTATAAAGGGATACTTTTATTTATTTATTTGTCTTGTTTGAATTCTAAATGATTGTTTTTTAATCTTTAAATTGATTTGTACTTATGTTTGATAAGTTTAAAAGAAAGCTTATATGGCCAAGTCAGTAGGCCAGTAAAGGACCAGGTACAATAGTACAATAGGAAGCTAGGGGCCAGCCATCCTATGCTTTTGCATGCCCTTCCTGCTCCACATTTCTTTAGGTAACCTTTTAAAGTTGGGCCAATTCTAGCCAAGCTGACAGAGTCACATCACTGATCCCTGTCCCAAACCAAATAAACTGGTAATGCCAGGAATTAAACCTGTGCCCTTTGGACAAGGATTCTCAAGCTAGAGAGCCAGCCACTTAGGAAAGAACACAAATGTGACCACAGAACAACAATTGTTTGAAAAAAGAAAATATTGAAAAAAAACTCAAGTCATAGTTG
Organism: Artemia franciscana; assembly: GCF_032884065.1. Classification (NCBI taxonomy): domain Eukaryota; kingdom Metazoa; phylum Arthropoda; class Branchiopoda; order Anostraca; family Artemiidae; genus Artemia; species Artemia franciscana. The sequence goes on along the minus strand of NC_088877.1, from coordinate 41,248,513 downwards.
CTGCCCATAAACAATATGCATTTTATTTAAACAAAGTAAATTTAAGACAGGTATCAACAAAACTCCATCAGGAATTGTATTTACTTAAGATACAACAAGCAATATGAAAGCTTAGTTTTGTGATATTCTAGTCTTGAAATAATGCAAAATAAGAAAAAATTATATTTCCTATTTGTTTTCCACAAGCTCATTTGAGACTGCAATATGCCCATAGTGCACTTATAAACTCTCTGAAATGCTTTTAACGGAAAGAATTGTAAAGACAATTATTCTGATCAGCAAAAAAATATTAACATAACTCTCTAAACTTGGCACTTTTTAAGACAACTTTTTAGCAAAGCAAATTCAAAACATAAGAATTCAGCTAAAAGTTGGTGAAATATATGACAGATCTTATTGGTCTAAATAATCAATGCCTATAAAAACAACAGTTTTCTATTCTGAATTCTTTGTGTTTCTGATTCTTAGCAGCAGCTTGGAAACAGACAATCTCAGTTCTATTAGCCTACTAGATATGGTCTAGATGGTTATGGAGACATTTACATTTTATTTTCTCTAGAGGTATATTTAGCGCATAAGTGGATATGCACTATGTTACAAATCTAATGATCACCCAATTTGCATGACCACTAGATTTCAAGGGCCAGAGAAAATTTGATCCTTGAATCTAGTGATGACCTTCGATCTTGATTGACATTATAAGAAAGTCTTGGGCCTTACTTATTGTTAGGCATAGGCCTACCAAAGACTATGGTAAATGCTAGATATACCCAGTGTCTGACCTAAGCTATACAAAATCTTGACAATTGTGCATGCATTATCTGTAAGAGAAAAATTGCTCCTCCATCAGACAGAGCAAAAACATGTCCAGTACTTTAATTTGCAGTAGTAGCAAAGTGATTAGGAGCTACATGGAAGCTGTTTTCAGTCTGATGGTTGATTTCTGTTTCTTCTCCTACTACTGAGTTGCTGTTGAATAGGGATTTGAGCTTCAAAGAACAAATGACGAAAACAGCTTTCGGACTGAGTATTCAGAATTAACCCTGCATCTGGATACAGCATTCTTTGTGAAATAAGCTTTCGGACACGGTCAGTAACAACACCCAGGTTGTGTTCCAGGGACTAACTGTAGTAACCGAATGGTTACTATTTCCGTTCCTAGTGGGAAAATGGTTACTGCCCAACCCGCTGGGAACGAGAATAGTTACTGCCGGCAGTAACCGCAGTAAGTGATTTTCTTACCGTGCTCAAAAGAATGGTTAGCGCAGTAAGTACATAATTCACCTTCTTCAACAAAAATCTCATTCAACAAAAAATAAATATGGACAAGAATGAAGTAATGGAATATCAAGTTATTTGCTTGGAAGAAGGTGGGACAGTGATTTTGCAAAAGAAAGAGGGATCTGAGCCAGGTTAGTAAATAACCATATTTTGGGATCAACATGAAAGGACACCCTGAGTCCTAAAAACTTATTATTTAATTTAAAGATTTCCATGTTTTCTGGCATATCCAGGCATAATTATTACCTTAAATTGCCATTTGGAATCATTCTAAGGATTGACTTCTTCCAGGTAACATTGAGGCTCCATAAATTGCCACATGGTAGCATTTTAAGCATTAACTCCTTTTAGGCTCTGTAAACAGGCTTAGGTGAAGTATTACAGATAAGTTGAGGATTTATGGGCTGCCAAATCATTATTCTGAGACTGTCTTTAATCCTATTGAAGAAGTAGGCTAGGGTAGACTATTCAGAGTCTATTCCAAAGGATGGTAATTTTATCCAGTAAAATTCTAGTTGATTGACTTCTTGCTATCACTGAAAGGGGTTAGGTTAGGAAAATGAAACTTTCAGGGATGGGTCTACAGGCTAAAGTATGTCCTGGGAAGATATTTCAAAGTACACATCTCTACTCATTCTTGCTCTAGAGTGCCCTGATCTTTGATGACCTTCAAAAATATATATTGCTGAAGTTACATGTTTCCCATTGTCCTGTGGTGACGTAGTGGATTTGACCTTAGCTTGGTAATACGGGACCTAGAGATTGAATCACGCTGCAGGAATGCACTGCAGGGACCTTAGTAGTCAAGAAGCGTTGTAAATTCTTAAATAATAATAAAAACATGTTTCCCATTGATTCTGCCAATCTATCCCTCAACCTTTAACTCCCTGTTAATTGAAGCAACTGTAACAAAGCAAGAATGGGGGTAAAGGTAACAGGTGACAGAATACATTGGAACTACATAATTTTGGCTATATATTTGCACATTAGGCTGGTTGGAGGTAAATTATAGTATAGAAATGCATGCTTTTCCCTTTGGTATGTAGGCTAAGTAGAAGGTCACTTGTACCTGATGCTGTCCGTGTTGTTTTTAGTTGGATAGGAAACATCCAAAGAAAGTTTCCTTTGAAAAGGAAAGGTGAGAATGCCCAAAAGTGAGATTGAATTTGTCAAAGCTTGGAGGTTTGCCCCTTCAGTCTGTTTAAAGGAAAATGGATTCATAATTGAAGCTTTGTTCATTTCAATCTTAAGGGTGGCCTATATATGTGAAAATTCATTAAATGGTTGTAAAGGGTACTTTTGTTTATTCATTTGTCTTCTTTGTTTTCTAACAGTTTTTTTAATCTTTAAATTGATATCCATTTCTTACAAATATTTATTGATACCAGAGGTTCATTTGCAAGTTTTCACCTACTTTGTAATCCCTGGTCTCACAATTACATTTAAATTTGCTGAAGCTAGGAAACATAGAGCTACTATCTATTTAAAGAAAATCAATGGATATAAGTAGGTTTTATTGTATTTAAGCCCTAGGGCCATGGCAATTAAAGACAAATTAAAGAAGATTAACTTTAAAATACTGGACATTAAATAAGCATGATAGTCAGAAAGAAAAACAAATAACAAAATTATACTTCTGTGTTCAGTTGCCAACCTGAGCAACAGTCATACATTTTTTAAATCTTGCAGAACATTCACCCCAATTACATTCACAAGCTATCTCTCATGACCCACACTCTTGTCCATACATCCACATTTCAGGGAAATAGAAGGACCATCATACTGGTATTCTTCATTTTTACTTATATTTAATGGGTTTGAAAGAAATTTTCTATGGCTAAGTCAGTAGGCCAGTAAAGGACCTGGTGGTCCTTTAGCCAGGTAGTGCAATAGGAAGCTAGGGACCAGCCAGCCTATGCTCTTGCATGCCCATCCTTCTTACTGTCCCTAGATTTCCATCTGTACTCATTTAAAGTTAGGCCAATTCTAGCTGAGGTTAGTCATATCACCAACCCCTATCCAAAACAAAATAAACTGACAATGCCAGGAAGTAAACCTGTACACCTTGGACAAAGCATTCCAGCCCAGAGCGCCTACCATATAGCAAGGAACACAAATTTGACCAGAGAACAATAATTATTTGAAAAAAGTAGAATATTGAAAAAAAAACTTGCTATAGTTGTCCCACTACTATCCTGTAAATGCTATAGGCCCATTTTATTTAGACAAATCAATTTAAGACAGGTATCAACAAAACTCCATCAGGGATTGTATATGCTTAAGATACAATCAAGCTATTTGAATGCTTAGTTTTGTGATATTCTAGTCTTGAAATAATAAAAAAACAGAAAAAGTATATGATCTATTTATTTTTCACCAGCTCATTTGAGCAAATCATTTGTGACAGCCAAATGCCCATGGTTGGCTTAGAACCTCTCTAAATACTCTGAAACAGAAGGAATAAAAAAATTATACTAATCAGCATTAAACTGTCACTTAAATGTAAACACGTGCATTTAATTCGAAAATGACGCTACTGCTAGTCAGCTTACTGTGCCGTTCCCACTGGCTCTACCGCTGTTAGAAATGGGCAGTTACCGCGCAGTTACTGAAAAACCGTTAGCTGAAACACACCCCCAGTATTCAAGGGGTTTCCCATCCTTCTTCTTCGGAAAAACAGCACTTGCAGTCTAAAGACATTCCCCTTTTGGCATCATACCAAAAATTTTCTACTTGTTTATTTCCTTCAAATATTTATATTCTTCTTTCCAATTATGCTTCCATTTAATAAAACTGAAGCAGGTTTCAGGGTCATGTCAGCCATGCTACACTACGTCATTTCAATTAATAAAACAAATAATCTCCCGGAATAGGAGTTTTTCTTTATTTCTTGGCTGCTTGATGTTAAGCAGTTCACTTGTGTCAGGTTTTATTTTCAATATTGAAAAATAGTTCATGTTTTATTTGCTGACTTTGCAGTACTATAGAAGCTAAAGATGAGGTGTAATGAAGTCTCAGGGACTAAAGAACAAAACCTAAAACACTTCACTCTTTTTCGAAATTTCTGCAACCTTTCCTAGGTTCGTGGCTTTCGATGGGTAACCCTAGCTTTATCGTCTTGACAGCGACGTCAGTTGAGACTTCTTATGACTTATTTTCTTCCTTCTTAGCCCATCACCATTAGCTGCAACTGTTTTCAATACAGCAATTATCAAATTATCCCAGCTTCAATCTAAAAAGAACAGACTATCTTCTTTTATAGCAAGTTTTTTTTCCTCATCTATAAATCACGTAAATAGACCATTGCTAAAACCATCAGTCAAACACAGTCCACACAAAATCAATCCCACTTACAACACTGACAATACAACAATTACAATACTATCAACCTTGGATAAAAAAAAAATTGTCTCCAACATTTTCACACAAAAACTTAATAAACAGGTCTATCATCCTACACTTCAAAAATGCATCATCAATCGAAATTCGCAATGCAAGTTCTACAAAAAACTCCTAAATTTTTCTCTTTGCACAACTTCATCATTTTATTTCTCAAGTTTATGTAGTTATTCGCTTTATATATGTATATCTTATTTATGACTGTAATAGTTTATATTTTGTTATTATGTCAAGTATATATTTTAATTTGCTATTTAATTTCTGATCGTTTTCCAAGTAAATGTCCAAGAATCCAGATTCTTGCATGGAAAATTCCCTCCCCTAGCCGTAAGTGAAGCTCCTCCCAGGTAAAATATCCCCCGGACAGTTCCATCCTTACTGAAAATGCTCTAGGATTTTCTTTTGACAATAGAGAGCAATCCGGCTCAATAGCAACCAAATCTCTAAAGAAACATAATTTTGGTACCAACAGATGCGTAAAAAGTTTGGCTTATTGTGATGATCCCAACTATATGAAATTCTGTATGAAACCTGTCAAAATATATAGGCTTCGGAGCATTTGCTTGATTTTCGAAAAAGGGGGGAAACAACCCCTTAAATATAAAAAATAATAATGAAAATCACTTTTCCAAATTTAACGTATCAGAAAACCCTTCTGAACAGATTGTAAGCTCCTATCCAGGAAAATGTGGAATTTTATTGCCAGAAGAAAGCTCACGGATAGATATTTATTTGTTTTTTCCCCAGGGGTTGTCTTACCAAACTTATAGTCCTAGAATATCGGTATCAAGATCATAAAACGAAGGTGAAAGCTTTAGTTCCGTTTTTAAGTAAACAAAAGGATTGGAGAGCAGCTAGCCCCTTTTTCAGGCCTTTCTCCCCATAAAGTTGTCCGATCAAATTTCGAGATGGCTATTTTGTTCAACATAGTTGAAAGGTCAAGTAAATGTGCCTTTGGAAATAGCACCCCCCCCCCCCAGAGTCCCTGAGGAAAGGTGTGTTAGTCACGAAATCTCCCATTACTTATGCTTCCAGGGGGGGGGGGAGAATTGAATTTTCTACTGGGGAGATTTGCCACGGGAAGAATTTTCCGTGAAAAAGGAAGTTTCCAGAAGGTGGACTTTCCAGGGAAAATTTTACACTGGTAGAATTCGCCAGAGTCCCTATGAGAAATTCTTTTTACTTGTCTTACTGTCTCTTTACCAATTTAGCTTTACATGTGGAGATGTTCATTAGAACTGTCCGGAGAAATGTTCATTGGAATTGTTGCGAGTAAATTTTTCCTAGCAACGGAACGTATTCTCACATATATCACGTTTGAAAGGTTTTTCTCTCGTGTGATATCTTTTATGTATAGTTAAATAGGACCTTCCAGTAAAACATTTCTAACAAATATCACACTTGAAAGGATTTTCTCCACTATGAGTTCTTTGATGTTCAAATAGGGTATTATTTAGACAGAATGTTTTCACACATATATCGCATTTGAAAGGTTTTTCTCCAGTGTAAGTTCTCAGATAAACAGATGATTCGGTTTTTCTGCGAAATCTTTTCTCACAAGCATCACAAAACCATTGGAAAGGTTTTTCTCCAGTATGAGAAACTTATTTTCAGTATGTGCATCTGATTTGGCATCTCATCTTGAAAATTCAAATTAATTTCTTTTTTAAGCCTATTCTTGTAAGATCAGATATTCTAGGTAATCCACATCCTTGTTTTCAGATATCATCATCATCAAGCGTTTCGACAGGGAGAACTAAAATCATAAAAAATTTCTTTAAAAAAAACAAGAGCTAAGAGCTCATATGGCACTTGTGACGAGACGAAAGAGCTAAGAGCCAAGAGATCACATGGTATGAGCTCTAACAAAATTCTATGAATCAATAGATTGATTTAAAAAGGAAAATAAGAGGCTTAATGCCGGTCAGGATTTAAAATAAGAGCTCTGAGTCACGATGTCCTTCTAAATATCAAAATTCATTAAGATCCGATCACCACCTCGTAAGTTATAAACACCTAATTTTTCCTCTCCCTTTAGCCCCCCCCCCCCGATGGTCGAATCTGGGATAACGACTTTATCAAGTCAAATTGTGCAGCTCCTTGACACTCCTATCAATTTTCATCGTCCTAGCACATCCAGAAGCACCAAACTCGTCAAATCACTGAACCCTTCCCCCCAAAGAGAGCAAATCCAGTACAATTCTGTCAATCACATATCAAGGACATTTGTTTATTCTATCCACCAAACTTCATCCCGATTCCTACACTCCAAGTGTTTTTCCAAGATTCCCCCCTCCAACTCCCCCAAATGTCAAACGATCTGGTCGGGATTTGAAATAAGAGCTCTGAGACATGAATTCTTTCTAAAAATCAAATTTCATTAAGATCCGATCATCTATTTGTAAGATAAAAATACCCCAATTTTCACGTTTTCCAAGAATTCCAGTTTCCCCCTCCAACTCCCCCAAACGTCACAGGAACTGGTCGGAATTTAAAATAATAACTTTAAAGCACAAGATCCTTCTAAATATCAAATTTCATTAAGATCTGGTCACCCTTTCGTAAGTTACAAATGCCTCAATTTTCAAAATTACCCCCCTTCCAATTCCACCAGAGAGCAGATCCGGTTATGTCAGTCACGTCTCTTAGACAGGTTTTTATTCTTCCCATCCAGTTTCATTCTGGTCTCACCGCTTTAAGTATTTTCTAAGATTTCTGCCCCCCCCCCCCCCCCAATTACGCTTGATCCGGTTGAGATTTAAAATAAGAGATCTGAGTCACAAGGTCGTTCTAAATATGAGGTTTCATCAAGATCTGATCACTCCTTCGTAAGTTAAAAATACGTGATTTTTTAGAATTAACTCCCCCCCCCCAATTGAGCGGATCCGTTCCAATTATGTAAATCACGTATCTAAGACTTCTGCTTATTTTTCCCACCAAGTTTCATCCCGATCCATCCAATCTAAGCGTTTTCCATGATTTTAGGTTCCCCCTCCCCAACCTCACCAGATCCAGTCGGGATTTAAAATAAGAGCTTTGAGACACGATATCCTTCTAAATATCAAATTTCATTGAGATCCAATAACCCGTTCGTAAGTTAAAAATAACTTTTTTTCTAATTTTTCAGAATTAACCTCTCCCCCAAAGAGAGCGGATCCGTCCCGGTTATGTCAATCATGTATCTAGGACTCGTGATTATTTTTTCCACCAAGTTTCATCCCGATCCCTCCACTCTTAGTGTTTTAAGTTTCCCCCTCCCAACTCCCCCCCCAATGCCACCAGATCTGGTCGGGTTTAAAATAAGAGCTCTGAGCCACGATATCCTTCTAAATATCAAATTTCATTGAGATCTGATCACCTGTTCGTAAGTTAAAAATACCTCATTTTTTATAATTTTCTATAAATAACACCCCCCCCCCCAACTATCCCAAAGAGAGCGGATCCGTTCCGTTTATATCAATCATGTTTCTAGCACTTGTGTTTATTTTTCCCAAAAAGTTTCATCCCAATCCCTCCACTAAGTGTTTTCCAAGTTTTAGGTTTCCCCCCTCCCAACTCCCCCCCCCCCCCCAATGTCACCAGATCCGGTCGGGATTTAAAATAAGAGCTCTAAGACACGATATCCTTCTAAACATCAAATTTCATTGAGATCCGATCACCCGTTCGTAAGTTAAAAATACATCATTTTTTCTAATTTTTCAGAATTACCCCCCCCCCCCCCAACTACCCCAGAGAGAGCGGATCCGTTCCGATTATGTCAATCATGTATCTGGGACTTGTGCTTATTTTTCCCATCAAGTTTCATCCCGATCTCTCCACTCTAAGTGTTTTCCACTATTTTAGGTTTCCCCCCTCCAACTCCCCCCAATGTCATCAGATCCAGTCGGGATTTAAAATAAGAGCTCTGAGACACAATATCATTCCAAACATCAAATTTCATTAAGATCCCATCACCCATTCATAAGTTAAAAATACTTCATTTTTTCCGAATTAACCGGCCCCCCACTCCCCCCCCCCAGATGGTCAAATTGGGAAAACGACTATTTCTAATTTAAGTTGGTCCCGTCCCTGATACCCCTGCCACATTTCATCGTCCTAGCTTACCTGGAAGTGCCTAAAGTAGCAAAACCGGGACCGACAGACAGACAGACCGACCGACAGAACTGGCGATTGCTATATGTCACTTGGTTAATACCAAGTGCCATAAAAACCCACTAATTCTTACGTTTTTTTTTAGCTCTTTTCTTATCTGGTACAAAACCCAGTTGTCAACATTTTTAACTTTACACAGTAACTATAAATTTAGTTTCAAAGACTCTTACCTTGGGGCCAGTTTTACAGATGCCTTTTTTAGGCATTATTCTAAATACCCTCCTAATTCTTCATTCCCTTTTCATTTTGTAAATTTAAATTCTAATGCATGCTTTTGTAAATCAATTAAACTTAAATATTTGCAAATCTAAAAACTCTACCATGCTATAATAGTCATGTAATATATTAACTTCCTTCTTTTATCAATTAATACGTTTTCTTCAAATACGATAATCACGTTAATTTCTATAGTTTCTTTTTTATATTGTGGTCATATATTACAGCAATTAAAATAATTTGACACTATGTTCAAAGAGTTGACACTATATCCAAAGAGCTCTGGGGCCACTGTACATCCTTGATGAACCCCTGTCGTGATTCAAAAGAATGGGCTGCAATGGCCATTGACTTGAACACAGCTATCTGTGTCATGGTGTAAAGTTCTGAAGAATCTGCGGTACTTCTTGGGGAGGCCATTCTATGCCATGATCTTCCAAAGTGCTTCTCAGTCCACTGAGTCGAACGCAGCACGGAAGTCAACGATGGCGAAAAAAGCCTTCTGTTGGAACTTGGTGACTTTTTCTATTATCTGTTTAATCGTGAAAATAAAGGGATGCCAACAGCACCCGGTGTTCCCAGGCAGTCACCCATCCAAGTACTGACTGGGCCCAAAGGTGTGTAACTTCCAGGATCTGACGAGACTGGGTACTTTCAATGTGGTACGGCTGTGGGGTAAAGAGGGAATATTTAAATAGATTGTGATCGTAAAGAAGTGTAAGGAGCAGAATAGGCCTCAGGCGGCTTGGTGCTGCAGTGAATTTTAAGTAGCAGTAGCAGAAGATCTAATATGTGCATAAGAAATTTAATACAATATGGCTATATGACATTTCTATTGAATCCTTATGTTATCTTTTATTTACTAACGACAAGCCAATTTCGGTCCAAGTTTTTATTTACCCATACTTTTACCACAATTACCCTATTTCTAGTTCTAGTAAGTAGTTCAAAGTTAGCTTCCACCCGAGTGATTACACAATTCGAGGCACTGACTTTAAAGTCTGGAGCACATTGGATTCTAAGTTCGAACTTCGAAATAATACTATTGCTTTTACATGAAAATACAAGAAAAAAATCCCACACACGTTGATAAGAATGAGATATATTAAATAATGTCAAAGCTTAACTTCTTTGTGGAATAGCAAAGGGAGTTGCAACAGAATTGGAAAGAAAACAACATTTGAGATTATATCAAAGTTAAACAACAGAAGTAGAATGGAAGATAGTGTAGAGAATATAATTTGTATGCGTAAATATACTGTCAAATCCAACTCCAAATATCTTCAGCTCTAACCTGCGATTTCACAACACTACTGATCTCCATGTGTGATTTCTTTCTAGAAAAGTGAACTACGTGAAATAAAAGTTTTTAAAACAATGCACATCTTTAAAATATTCAACTAAAACTAATCTTAGGCTCAGGTAAAATTAAAAAAAAAAGGTGTTCACAAATATTGCTTACAAGTGTTTCCCTCATAACATAAAATCGATAATTACAACAAGAGCATTTTAATAAACACATTACACCCTTAAACACTGATATACACAAAATTACCCTCAGCATGGTGTTTGTTATGATAATATAAGGCAGATTTTGAAGTAAAGCATTTCTCACATATATTACATTTGAAAGGTTTTTCTCCAGAGTGAGTTCTCTGATGATTAGATAAGTGAGATTTTTGACGGAATGTATTCTCACATGCATCACATTTGAAAGGTTTTTCTCCAGTATGAGTTCTTTGATGACGAGATAAACTGGAACTTGAAGCAAAACGTTTTTTACATACATCACATTTAAAAGGTTTTTCTCCAGTGTGAGATCTCTGATGTTCAGATAAGTGAGATTTTTGACGGAATGTATTCTCACATTCATCACATTTGAAAGGTTTTTCTCCAGTGTGATATCTTTTATGTATAGTTAAATAGGATCTTCCAGTAAAATGTTTCTTACAAATATCACACTCGAAAGGTTTTTCTCTAGTATGAGTTCTTTGATGTTCAAATAGGGTATTATTTAGACGGAACGCTTTTTCACATATATTACATTTGAAAGGTTTTTCTCCAGTATGAGTTTTTTGATGTAAAGATAAACCGGAATTTGAAGTGAAGCATTTCATACATTTATCAAATTGGAAAGGTTCTTCTCCAGTGTGAGTTCTCAGATGAACTGATAGTTGGATTTTCTTGCAAAATATTTCCTCACATATATCGCATTTGAAAGGTTTTTCTCCAGAGTGAATTCTCAGATGAACAGATAATTCGGTTTTTCTGCGAAATCTTTTCTCACAAGCCTCACATTCGAAAGGTTTTTCTCCAGTATGAGAGACTTGTTTTGCTACATCATTTTCAGGTTTTATGTGTATCTGATTTGGCATCTTATCTTGAAAATTCAAATCAATTTCCTTTTTTAAACATGTTCTTGTAAGATCAGACATGCTAGGTAATCCTCTTCCTTGTTTTCTGATATCGTCATCATCGAACGTTTCAACAGGGAGAACTAAAATCAAATAAAATTAAAAAAAAACCACCAAGTCTTATGTTTTTTTACCTCTTGTTTTATCTGGTAAAAACCCAGTTGTCAACATTTTAACTACACAATAACTATAAATTTAGTTTCAGTGATTCCTTCCATGGGGCCAGTTTTACAGATGCCTTTTGGAGGCATTTATATAATTACCCTCCAAATGCTTCATTCCCTTTCCATTTTGTAAATTTAAATTATTATGTCTGGTTTTGTAAATCAGTTAAACTTAAATATTTGCAAATCTAAATTTTGCCATGCTATAATATTCATGTAATATATTAACTTCCTTCTTTTATCAATTAATGCATTTTCTCTAAATATGATAATCACATTGATTTCTACAGTTTCTTTTTCATATTTTGGTCATACATTACAGCAATTAAAATAGTTCGATACTATATCTAAAAATTTCGTAAAGGGCAGTAAAAACAATTAAGGATGTATCTTCAGAGCAAATAACTAATTTCTGATCCAGCTCTTTTTAGTCAAATCCTTCAAAGACATGCTTGTTTATATTTACAAATTTCTAGAAGGTAGACATTGTAGAGAGCATGTGATAGGTAGGAAGATAGGAAAGGTGTCACTTCCTCACACCTTTAGTGAGAGGAACATAGTAAATATGTTTCTTATGGAGAATCACACAATTTTCACATGACTCAAAATTTTGTGCTTGAAAAGGATCTATACAGTTTGTACAGAAAAAAAGGACAAATGTATCTTTAATATATTCAAAGCTGCTTCTTTTAATACATTTAAAGCCTATCTCTAAAATTCAATTATAGAACATAACATGCCTTATCATGCATAAACAATTTCTGTCTAACAAGAATCAGTGGCAGCAAATAAGGATAAATAAAATAAGAATTCGATTAGAGAAACAATGATGTTTCTAGATAAAAAAATTAATTTACAAATTTAACAGCAGGATTTTTTTTCTGATATACATCTATGCCTCCCACATTCTAAATTTTATTTGTTTTAAGATCCACTAACCAAGTAACAGTAGAGGAACTGCCAGTAAGGCTTATTTTGATCATCTACCATCAAACCATACCTACACATCTAGATGCCTTTTATGGTGGGTGTTCCTTTGTCCATCAAAGCTTTATTTTATCATTCAGAAGTAGACAAAGCCTATTTAGCTAACCAGCCAAGTGAAATATTATCTTGCATGTAATTATATTTTATTTATCAAAAATTTGGGAACAAAATTAAAGAAAAAAAGAAAGCATAATTCAATGCAAGGGTAATACAACTGCACTTTAAGCATCAGTTGATATTTATATAGGTGCTGACAGACAGCTAATCCAAGCGAACAGTCAGTACCATGCCAGTAAATAAGTAAAATGTTAAATATTACTATTGCTAGAAGATATTAAAAGAAACATATGTTCATGTGCTACAAGTTTTACCCGTTTGCACTTATCCACAAGAAACACAAGGACAGCTTAAGCGCTTCTAGATCATTTTATTACCCCCCCCCTCCTAATTTCTATGTTTTCTGTTTTCTATGTCCATGTTTTCTATTTTCTATGTATGTGTTTTCTATGACTAGGAAATTGGTATTTCATTATTCCAGGTTTCCAGGACATGGGAGAATACGTATAGCCAAAGCTTTGTACCAGAAACAAAAGCAAATGTCTCATATTACAAAGATTCCCAAAGAGTTCTAATGAGTTCAACAAGAGCTAAGAGCTCATATGGCACTTGTGACGTGGCCGGAAGAGTCAAGAGTTCGTATGGTATGAGCTCTAGCCAAATTCTAAGAATCAATAAATTGACTTAAAATGAAAATCAGAGGCTTAATCCTGGTTGGGACTTAAAATAAGAGCTCTGAGTCACGAGGTCCTTCTATATATCAAAATTCATTAACATCCGATCACCCACTCCTAAGTTATAAATAAATCATTTTTTCTTATTGTTGCTCTCCCTTCAGCCCCCCAAATGGTCTAATCGGGGAAAACGACTTTATCAAGTCAATTTGTGCAGCTCCCTGACACGCCTACCAATTTTCATTGTCCTAGCACATCCAGATGCACCAAACTCGCCAAAGCACTGAAACCCATCCCCTCAATCCCCCCCCCCCCAAAGAGAGCGGATACAGTACGGTTACGTCAATCACGTATCTACGACATTTGCTTATTCTACCCACCAAGTTTCATCCCGATTTTTCCGCTCCAAGCGTTTTCCAAGATTTCCAGTTTCCCCCTCTAACTCCCCCCAATGTCAACAGATCTTGTAGGGATTTGATATAAGAGCTCTGAGACACGAGTTCCTTCTACACATCAAATTTCGTTAAGATCCGGCCACCTGTTCTTAAGTTAAAAATATCTCAATTTTTCTAATTTTTCCGAATCAACACCCCCTAGCTCCTCCAAAGAGAAAAGATTCGTTCCAAATATGTCAATCACGTATCTATAACTTGTGCTTATTCTTCCCATCAAGTTTCATCCTGATCTCTCCACTCTAGGCGTTTTCCAAGATTTCTGTTTCCCCCCTCCAATCCCATATGTCCCCGGATCCAGTTCGAATTGAAAACGAAGCATCTGATACATAAGATCCTTCTATATATCAAGTTTCATTAAGATCCGATCACCCATTCGTAAGATAAAGATACCTCAATTTTTACGTTTTCCAAGAAGTCCGGTTTCCCCCTCAAAATCCCCCCAATGTCAACGGATCTGGTCGGAATTTAAAATAAAAGCTCTAAAGCACACGATCCTTCTAAATATAAATTTCTCTATTACAAATTCTCTGATCATCCGTTCGTAAGTTACAAATACCCCGTTTTTTCTAATTTTTCCGAATCAATCCCCCTCCCCCAACTCAACCAAAGAGAGCGGATCCGGTCCAGTTATGTCAGTCACGTATCTTTGACTTGTTTTATTCTTCCCACCAAGTTTCATCCTGTTTTCTCTACTTTAAGTGTTTTCCAAGATTTCCAGTTCCCCCCTCCACAATGAATCTGGATCCGGTCGGGATTTAAAATAAGAGATCTGAGTTACAAGGTCCTTCTAAATATGAAATTTCAATAAGATCCGATCACTCCTTTGTAAGCTAAAAATACCTCATTTTTTTCTAATTTTTCAGAATTAACCCTCTCCCCTTCAATATAATTCTTTATACAATATACATTGTATAACACCAGATATACAATGGCTACAACAGAGATGTTCGAGTCAAGAAATTGCAATTTTGTAAGATACAAATAACAGAGCAAAAACTAAAAAAGAGCCTCTTAAACATTTGTAGCTCTTAGCAGTAGCAAAATTATTGTTGGTATTCTTTATGCTATTAAAAAATTATCAAAAAAGGGCACAATTTTTCTTCTGTAAGACTCCATATGATATTCTCATTATAACTATTCAAGTCAGCCTAGGTAGCTTCTGAGGAGGGGATTTTGCAGCAAAATTTTTTGATTACAGGATTTGTCTTAAAGACCCAGACACAGGATCCATTACAATAGATAGTAAAAGCCAGTTCACATCACAACATAAGCTTTTGCTCTCAGCAAATGTGTAACGTTAACTTTAAGGCTGAACCCTTTTTTAAGGAGCTAGGCGCCTTTAATAGATTCATTGAATAGCTAAACCAAGTAAAGTACAAACCTCAGGGAATAGTGTGCAAAAATTTTAAAGCACATTTTCTACAAAATTGTGCAGTGAAAACCCTTTTTTTCTATACACACAGACTCAGGAATCCCAAGTATTATTTGGGTTTAAAATGTAATGATAGCTTGTAATTACTGAAATAATTTTCTAGAACTCCAACAAAAGAGTCTGAAAACCCTGTAAAGATAAGTTGAAATAAAAAGCACACAATTGAAAATGTAAAAAAAAAACAACCTAGACTGGTGACTTGGAAGGTCTACCTTGAATAATAAGGAAAGTTACAATTCTGCATGGGTAGCACAGACATATGTCAAATTTTTTTTTTTACAGGTAATGGTTGTGTCAAAACTATGGGTTTGAAATATTGGGAGATGGTCGATTTAAATTGAAATTGCAATCTTTAGTGCATTTTTTAAGTAATAAAAGAGACTGTGCCACAACAAAGCTTAAGTTTTATGCCAGTTTTTGCAACAAAGTATATGTTACTGCCTAAAAATAGTTAACAGGTTGGGGAATCCTAAGATATCCAAACCATTCTTCAGCAGACTATGTGAAAAGAGCCAGGGGGGATGAATTTGTCACTTTTTAGGGGACATTTTTATTGAAATATGCCCTTTTCTTGTGCTTGCACTGAAACGAAAAAAAAGGACAAATTAACTCCCCCCCCTAGATACTAAAAATACTTTGCATCCCCTCTAAATTTTTTGTGAATTGACATTTAATGCAAATGGAAGCAAACAGCTCAAATATTACGAGATTGATTTACTGACTTTAACCAATAAGACACTTGTAACAAAATGTTATCAAGTAGAACTATCATGTAACTCTGCATATAAACTACAAAAATAATACCATAAGCATAAAAAAATAAAAATTTCAATAAGATCCGATTACTCCTTTGTAAGCTAAAAATACCTCATTTTTTTCTAATTTTTCAGAATTAACCCTCTCCCCTACTCCCCCAAATAGAGCGGATCCGTTCCAGTTATTTCAATCACGTATCTAGGACTTCTGCTTATTTTTCCCACCAAGTTTCATCCCGATCCCTTCACTCTAAGTGTTTTCCAAGATTTTAGGTCCCCCCCCAACTCCCCCAAATGTCACCAGGTGCGGTCGGGATTTAAAGTAAGAGCTCTGAGACACGATATCCTTCTAAATATAAAATTTAATTATGATCTTATCACCCGTTCATAAGTTAAAAATACCTCATTTTTTCAATTTTTTCCGATTTAACCATCCCCCCACTCCCTCCCAGATGGTCGAATCAAGGAAACGACCATTTCTAATTTAATTTGGTCTGGCTCCTGATACGCCTGCCAAATTTTATCGTCCTAGCTTACCTGGAAGTGCCTAAACTAGCAAAACCAGGACCAACAGACCGACAGAATTTGTGATCGCTATATGTCACTTGGTAGATACCAAGTGCCATAAAAACGCTAAAAAATGATACAAAAATTTGACGTATTAGTAATCAAACCATCTGGGAATACTATTTACTAAATATTTCTTTTCAGATGAAAACAGTTCACTCAGATGCAACAAACACCTATCTTTCACACCCCACCGCAACTTCATAAGAAACACAAGGCACACCTTCTCATTTTGGACTCACAAGAATACAGAGGAATCAATCAATCAATCAATAGGTCAATATTTATTAATTCAAATTAAAAATATACAAAACAATATTATGCCCCAACAGAGAGCAGGGCTCGTAAGGCTAGGGCAGTGAACATTAGGATATCAAGAGCATACCGTTGTCTCCATAAATATCTGACTCCTGTTTAACATGATCATCTTTAGGCTCACAATCTTTAGAGATACCAGGAAAAACATCAAAAAGATTCACTTTGTTTTCCATTGATAACATAGGATGTGCATTTCCAGAAATAGTTTTATCATCATTTGTGGATGTATCTTCAGCTTCTACAAAAATTTCAAAAAAACAAAAAATAACAGAAAAACAATTAAAAACAAAGAAGTGTTTACCCTTATAAAACGTTTAGATTGCCAGACACTGTTTATATGTACTTTGTGGAGGAGTAAAGGTAAATTAATCCTCACAGCAGCAAGAAACTTTGCAAACATATAAAGAAGATAAGGAGTAAAGGGTCTGGAAAAAACAACAATATTCCAAATAATGGCCCATTATTGTATATGGAATTGTAGCTTACGGGAAATTAAAAAAAGAGCCTGTAATCCCTACAAAATTAACACTGAATGGGAGTTAAAGGAGTACCATTAGAATCAACATTGGCATACGAAGCGTTAAAATAATCTGTGTTTGGTTGAAAAACCCTTAGCCAGAGGTTTACAATCTCCAATTTGAGAAAAACAGTCAAATGACAGATAAATACATTTCAAAAAGGTTTTCACAAAAAACTACTGCTTTAATTTCCAGCAAAATGAAAAGACATTTGTATAATTAGCATCATAAGTTTCAGATTTATCCAGTCACCAAGGCAAGTTCTGATATTACTTGGCTTTTTTCCTTGGGCATGTTCTATTCTTTGTCTAGAGATTTGAAAATTAACCTTGTTTCAGCAAATCTCAACCAATTATCTATCTAAAAAATAATGCACACCAAATTTCAAAATATAACTTGAAGACTAATGGTTTGAAATATCAGGTGCAACAATATATCACATTGCTGTCTTGTGTTACAACATTGAACTGTAAGATAGCAGTAAAACAATTTGCTAAAGGTTTCAAACCCCTGAACCAAATGTTTATATTCTGTTTAAAATATCACTGTCCCATGTGCCTCAGTAGAACGAATTTTGGAAAAATATCCTACAAGCAAAAAAAATAATTAAAATTCAAAACTAGTTCAATAACAATAGATACTATTTATTTTTTTCTGTATTTTAGCATTTCTTACGAATTTTGAAAAAAGGTAAGAAAAACTGACGAGTTTCTGTTTCTTATCTAGCACTAGCAAAATTACAGGGGTGTTGAAATGGACAATGAAACCTTGGAATTCAGGCCTTCAATATTGCTCAACTGTTCTGTTCAAAACTGTTACTTTCAACCATTGACTATTCCTTCACCAGGCAAGAATAACCCACAAAATAAAGCTATCTCAATGAAAATTACACCATTAGATTCAGCCTATTATATAACCCTATAGAGGTTTCAAGCTCTTATTTACAAAAATGTGCAATTTTCCAGTTTTTCCCAGGAGAAAGATCATGGATACACGTTTATGTGTTAGTTTGTTTTTGTTTGTTTTTTAGGGGTGATGGTATCAAGCCAAAGGTCCCAGAAGATTGCGAGAGGTCTCATTCGAACGCAGATTACAAGTTCCAATGCCCTCTAAAAGAAAAAAAAACAATAAGATTGTGCAACGGGAAGTGACTTTTTCTGCCATTTTTTGGTACCAAACTATGATTTTACCCCAAAAAGCATCAAGCTGCTATCAATTGGAAGTTCTGAGATAGCCAATTAATTTAAAAGTATTAAGAAAGTTGCAGAGGAGGTAGTGCTGCACGAGGCAGATTTGTTTCAGGGAAAGTCACCTAGTCAAAATAAATAAATGGTTATTATGGTCATTTATCTTAATGCTTGATTTAACTAAGTTAATCTACTTGATTTCTTAAAAATTATGCACAATGAAGTATAATGACGCATCAGCTTATATGATATAAGCTGCCTGGAGACAGCAGAGATGTTCGACTATTCCTTCACCATTGACTATTCCTACAACAGAGATGTTCGAGTCAAGAAATTGCGATTTTGTAAGATACAAATAACAGAGCAAAAACTAAAAAAGAGCCTCTTAACATTTGTAGCTCTTAGCAGTAGCAAAATTATTGTTGGTATTCTTTATGCTATTAAAAAATTATCAAAAAAGGGCACAATTTTTCTTCTGTAAGACTCCATATGATATTCTCATTATAACTATTCAAGTCAGCCTAGCTAGCTTCTGAGGAGGGGATCTTGCAGCAAAATTTTTTGATCACAGGATTTGTCTTAAAGACCCAGACACAAGATCCATTACAACAGCTAGTAGGAGCCAGTTCACATCACAACATAAGCTTTTGCTCTCAGCAAATGTGTAATGTTTACTTTAAAGCTGAACCCTTTTTTAAGGAGTTAGGCGCCTTTAATAGATTCATTGAATAGCTAAACCAAGTAAAGTAAAAACATCAGGGAATAGTGTGCTAAAATTTTAAAGCACATTTTCTACAAAATTGTGCAGTGAAAACCCTTTTTTTCTATACACACAGACTCAGGAACCCCAAGTATTATTTGGGTTTAAAATGTAATGATAGCTTGTAATTACTGAAATAATTTTCTAGAACTCCAACAAAAGAGTCTGAAAACCCTCTAAAGATAAGTTGAAATAAAAAGCACACAATTGAAAATGTAAAAAAAAACAACCTAGACTGGTGACTTGGAAGGCCTACCTTGAATAATAAGGAAAGTTACAATTCTGCATGGGTAGCACAGACATATGTTCATTTTTTTTTTTTACAGGTAATGGTTGTGTCAAAACTATGGGTTTGAAATATTGGGAGATGGTCGATTTAAATTGAAATTGCAATCTTAAGTGCATTTTTTAAGTAATAAAAGAGACTGTGCCAAAACAAAGCTTAAGTTTTATGCCAGTTTTTGCAACAAAGTATATGTTACTGCCTAAAGATAGTTAACAGGTTGGGGAATCCTAAAATATCCAAACAATTCTTAACCAGACTATGTGTAAAGAGCCAGGGGGGATGAATTTGTCACTTTTTAGGGGATATTTTTATTGAAATATGCCCTTTTCTTGTGCTTGCACTGAAACGAAAAAAAAGAAAAATTAACTCTCCCCCTAGATACTAAAAATACTCTGCCTCCCCTCTAATTTTTTTGTAAATTGACGTTTAATGCAAATGGAAGCAAACAGCTCAAATATTACGAGATTGATTTACCGACTTTAACCAATAAGACACTTGTAACAAAATGTTATCAAGTAGAACTATCATGTAACTCTGCATATAAACTACAAAAATAATACCATCCTACCCTGTGAGATAGTTCATCAGCACTTACAAAGGGAGGGGGTGCTTCATCTCTCCTTGCAAAAAAAAATTAAAATTCTTACAATTTCCCCAAAATTGTTTGTAGAGTATGGCTATTTTAAGTGTTTTGCCAAATCCCCCTATCTGCAAATATCCCCCTATCTGCATGCCTAATCAGCAATAACAAGTCTGCATTTTTTCAAGGGGGGGGGATAACTTTATTTACTCAGCAATAAGATATAAGGTTTCATCAGATTTTGTCACTATTGTTTATTTTGTTTTAAAAAGTAGTAACTTTATAAAAGAGTACAGAATTTCTTTGAACTAAAACAAACTATTTATGCATAGAAAGTAGTTTGAACCCAACCCCTCCTCCTACACAGAGAAAATTTGCAGAATAACAGTATAACATAATTAGTATATGCAGTACCTTGATACTTCAGAATAAAGAGTGAAGGAGCTTGGGGAAGGGGAGAAATTTGAGAAACACAGGCTTGACAAAGAAGAGATAGGAAAGATTCAACAAAAGCTGGTGCGCTAGACATACTTTCAAGCATTAACGCTCAATTTATTTGATTTTGAAATTTATGCTATTTGTCAAAATTCCAAACTGAATTTTAAAGTAAAAAAAGCTGTTTAAAAACATAGTTGAATACTTAATTTGAGGGTAAACATTTATCAAAATGCATGGAGGCAAAAAATGCTTGAGTAGCAAAATTCTAGTTTGAAAGATTTTTTTCCATAATATTTTGTGTGTAATTAATAATGGTGATGTTTTATGATTTGTTTAACTCATTTTTCAAGTTAAAGTAGCAGAAACAAATGGGAATAGTAACAACTCTTCAAATTTTTAAGCAAAAATAGCAAAAACAAGCAACAAATTGGCTCAATTACCCACAGTACCAATTACCTTGCTTCACAGCAGTGATCCCTAACAGCATGGATGTTTCCATAGTTCACCTATTGATTCAAATACACAGTCAGTCTCTCATGGCTGCCACAGATGGCTAGGAACCTTTAAAATCACAATAATCAATTAATTATTATTTGGTACTATGTGCCAAAATTAGATGGTGTGGAATTCACCATAATTATATGGTGTCATATACATATAGTATCTTCAAAAGGGGATGGAGGACCAAAGAGCCTAGAAAATAGTTTGAGGATGCAAGGATAAAAAGCATAGAAATTTCAGCATTATCAACCAATTAATTAACGTTCGATTTTTATGAAGACCAAGTGGAATAAAAATAGTCTTATTTTATATGGATGGGGTATTTTTTTCAACCACAGAACTAGTTACAGGGACAGACGCTGCCCTCACAATTCATAGCATGAACAATTTCAGCAGCATATATATCAAGACTAATAATATTGTTTACACCATGAAGTAAAAGCCGTAATGGCTTTTGAATCTTACCTTGGATTGGATTGAGAATCTTACCAAATCTTCTCTGCTCTATCTGAAAGTAATACTGCAGGGGATTTGTCCTATTATCAGGCAAGTAACTACTTTTCTTTTTTAATGTATTTGTGCTGTTGCATTGGTGATTTCTTTTTTCAATATATTGGAGGTGCTGCCTGATTTATGTATATATGTAAAAATATTGCTTTTTCTGCAAACAACCACATCACTGATCAGACATGAGTCCAAAAGATGAGAAAATTTTCTAGTCTTAGTTAGACTGCATAAAAAATCTACAGATTATGGATTTGCATAGCTTACAGCCCTTGTTATACCCTTTTAAAATATAAGAAATACATCAGTGTTTGAAAATGAGGTAATTACCAGGACTAGCAGGAAAGCATCATCTGTGATGGAGCTATGATGCTTGTAATAATAATAATAATAAAAAAATGTATTTGCATAGCTTACAGCCTTTACCATGGGACCTGTGGGTTGTCAACATCTCCAAGGACATAGTTACTGAGCCTTTCAGCTATTTTGAACAGGTTTAGATTGGATATGTTATGGTAAATGATGGGTATGGAGAGAGGCTGCCCTTCCATAACTTTCTATTCTTATATTGTTTACATGGATGATTCATCAGAGGCAACACTGTAGTGTTGCCTATAGCAAGGATCCATAAGGCTTAAATCTGTTTTTTCCCCCACAGATCCTTAGGAGACGATTTATTCAATTTAAAATTGGTAGACCTAGTACCTTATTCAAGAGTTAAGTGATGGGAGGGAAAACCAGCCCCTCACACCCTTTTCCACAAAAATATAACTGATCAAAATTTTGAGATCTGAGATCCAAAGACAAAATAAGTACACCTCTGGGGTTGACAAAACGCCTAGGGCATGGGCTTCAAGTTATACAAGTTGGCCATTGTTAACATATACTTTCTTTATGGAAGACATGGCTGAATAAACTTTAGAGAGGGTCTATTCAATTACCTTAAATCGCATTTGCCAGCAAGATAAGGTGGTAGATCCTACAATTAGAAACAAAAAGTTCTAGTTCCCAGTCACAAGTGATCAGAAGGCCAACAGCCTACCCCAATACCCTTTTCCCCGAATCACAATTTTGAAATGCCTTTTTTGAAACAGTCCAAAGGTAAAATAGCTATTTCTCCAGGGTTGGCACCCCACAGCCCCGGGGCTGTAAGTAATGCAGTGTGCCAATTATTAACATTTATTGTTTAAATGGAAGGAGTGGCTGCATAAACTTTGAAGGGTGTTTATTTGTTTGAAAATAGAAAATTCTGGTGCCATTTTTAAGTCAAAATTGACTGGAAGGCAAACAGTCCCCCCCCCCCTATACACACACCCTCTTCCCAAAAGTGCATCCATAGGCCTACACATTTTTTTTATATCTATTTTGTTCAACAAGGTCAACTAGCTATGCCTCTGGGGTTGAAAACCCCTAAGCCTCTGAGGCAAGTTGTAATTTATGCAAGTTGCCCAATGTTAATATATAATGATTTTTATTGGAAAAGAGTGCATGTTGGATCACAGGTCTCCAAAAAGGCTTAGGTTATAAGTGTGAAATATTCTATGTGCTTTTTCTTTGTGAAAAGGGAATATCAGCAATTTCTAAGGACCAACTAAGGGTGTTAACTTGAGACTTTTAGGGTATGTTGAGAAGATGTTGAAGAGATTGGCAGGCAACCAGACCTACTCTCCTCTTAGGCCTTCTTTGGTACCCCTTCGCACGACACTGATCAAAATTTTGAAATTATTTGGTTTAAACTAGTCAAAAGTTAAAACAGTTATACCTCTAGTGATACTATGCCTTAATAGCCGTAGGGCAAGGATAGTAGATTGGGCAAATTGTTTATATGCAGTAGGGTGGAGCTTATTTTAAAAATTTTGGAAATATTATTTTCTTACCCCCCTAAGTTGTTCCATATCACCTGAAAACATTGTAGAAAAAGTTTGAGCCATTTATAATAATGTTTAGGGGTAGCTCAAGTACCTCAAAGATTAAGAAAAAAAGTAAAAAAGAAGGATTTCGAGCAACTTGTATTTTGCTTAAAAACACATAAACAAAATTGTTTAGTTCCTATTTATGGTTGACTGGATAGAGTCTGTTTCCTGCTATCGGGATAAGCTCTGCGGTGTTCATTGACAACTTGCAGCAGAACCAGACATAATTTAGCCGGCAATGCAAAATTTCCATCCTTCAGAGATGAACGTGTTCAGACTTGTTTGCTTTTGACCGGTTGCGCTTACTAGAGTCTCGGAAACCAAGACTCAGTCTGGGGTAGTTTTTTGCTCGAGGCCATATTGTATCAGTTCTGTTTTGTTATCAGTGTTGTTTTTTTTACAATAATAAGCTAATTGTGTATTAACTTGTCTCAAGACAGTAGATTTCTATAACGTTAATGACTACTAATTTGAATGTAACTGAGCCTATTCTTTTGTTGGAGAAGCAATGAGTTGAACAATTTTTGCTCTTTTTTCTAAAAAAAATTCACCCTACCTAAGTTCATGATTATAAATTCTGTTTTCTGTTTATTTCAGACCCAATTGAGACTGAAAATGTTAGCAAATGCAACTAGATCTCGAACGGAGTTATATCTCATTGGTAGCTCTGTGTCTGCATTAAGAGGTAGCAAGCTGCCTTCATTGCGAATGGCTCTTGGGTTCTTCCTTCATCTCCACCTTGAACTGAATGAGACCATTAGGCACTCGTCGGCTGCTGCTGTAACCAAACTAGCAAAGTTTTGGCAGAAAGCTCGAATTCCAATGAGAGATCATCAAAACTGTCAAACCAAGCTTGAGCAGGCATTTGAAGAATGGCGTCTTCTCAAGAAGAACAAAGCACGAAAGTCATCAACTCAACAGGCGAGAGAGGCGGCCTTCGTATCTAGGCTCGAGGATCTTTTTGACATCGCTCACGCCGATGCCCTGAACACGATGTCAATACAAGAAGACAAAGATTTCTTGTTAGCCCAGCGAGAAAAAGGGAGACGGGGGTCAATGGTTGGCGTAGATGAAACACTAGCTTGCAAGGAGAAAAGGGTGTCTGAGAGAGAGCAGCAAACACTTAAAAGACGACAGCAAACAGAGAACATACAACAGATAGAGGCTTCCACAGCCGAACTTACCACATCTGGTTCAGAGATCAGCGCAGCAGAAGACGTTGACAGAGAGGGGGCTGTTGGAGGAAGCAGAACTCAAAAAAGAAAGAGGGGCCGAAAAGCTGTAGTTACACCTGAACTAGCAGCAGCTGTTGATCGTACTAAAGTATCAGACCGCAAGGCTGTTTTTGTCATAGCAGAAACTGCCAAAAGCTTAGGAATGACTATTGACCAACTAGCTCTAAATAGAGATTCAGTTCGCCGACTCAGAGCAAAACATCAAATTCACAGTTCTGCAAGCATCAGAGTGATGTTCCCCTTGTTGTCCACTGGGACGGCAAACTGATCCCTGACCTCATTGGAAAAGAGAAGGTTGATTGTCTGCCTGTTTTGGTTTCCGGAAAAGAAGTTTTACAGCTACTCACAGTAGCCAAGCTTCCATCCAGAACAGGCGAGGCTCAGGCTTCTGCTGTCTTCGGAGCTATTGAAGACTGGGGCATACCCGGCAACATCCGAGCCATGTGTTTCGATACTACAAGCTCAAACACTGGCAGGATCTCTGGTGCTTGTGTTCTGTTGGAGCAGAAGCTAGGTAAGGAACTCTTGTCACTGGCTTGTAGACATCATATTATGGAGCTCGTCATTGGTGCTGTGTTTCAAGTGTGCATGGGATCGACATCTTCTCCTGAGGTTCCACTCTTCAAACGCTTCCAGGACTATTGGAGATTCATAGATACAGATAAATATGAAACAGGAATTGCAGCTGATGATGTGGTGCGTCTAGTGGATGACATCAAACAAAGTACCATCGATTTTGCTAACAAGCACCTTGAACAGAGCCAGCCGAGGGATGATTACAAGGAATTCCTGGAACTTGTGCTCATCTTTCTTGGTGCTACTCCTGCGAGAGGAGTACGATTCATGTCACCCGGAGTGATGCACCATGCCAGATGGATGAGCAAAGTGATATACAGTTTAAAGATCTGGATGTTCAAGGCTCAGTTTAGACTGACTCTCACAGAAGAAAGAGGTTTGCATGACGTGTGTGTGTTTGCAGTACGTGTGTACCTGAAAGCCTGGATCTCTGCACCTTTAGCCTCAGGTGCTCCGTACAGTGACCTACTACTGCTGAAGTTGCTGCTCGAGTACTCGTCCATCCATTTGGCAATCTCAAAGGCCACATCAAACAAGTTTTCCGATCACTTGTGGTATTTGTCACCCGAACTCGTTGGCTTGGCTTTCTTCAACAGTTGCGTCAGTTCGTCGACGAAGAGACTGATGGTGAGTGCCATGCAGAGTGAAGACGAACAGGAACATACCAAGCGTATCACCATCGATCTTGATTCAGCCAAGAATAAAAACCTGGAACATTTTGTTACAGCAAAGTCAGCAAAACTTTTTCAAATGATGGATCTTCCAGATGGATTTCTCACATTTGATCCAGACTTGTGGGAAGATAGACACGACTACAAGCTAGCGTCAGAAACTGTGAGATCACTCAAAGTCGTCAATGAACAGGCTGAGCGAGGAGTGGCACTCATTCAAGAGTACAGCAGTTTTATAACCCAAGATGAGTTGCAGCTGCAATTTTTGCTGCAAGTTGTCAATGAACACTGCAGAGTTTATCCTGACAGCAGGAAGCAGACTCTGTCAGGTCAACCATAAATAGGAACTAAACAATTTTGTTTATATTTTTTAAAAGCAAAATACAAGTTGATCGAAATCCTTCTTTTTTTTCTTTTTTCTTAATCTTTGAGGTACTTGAGCTATCCCTAAACATTATTATAAATGGCTCAAACTTTTTCTACAATGTTTTCATGTGATATGGAACAACTTAGGGGGGTAAGA
The DNA here is from genome assembly GCF_032884065.1 of Artemia franciscana. Taxonomy (NCBI): domain Eukaryota; kingdom Metazoa; phylum Arthropoda; class Branchiopoda; order Anostraca; family Artemiidae; genus Artemia; species Artemia franciscana. Next base: position 41,221,950 of record NC_088877.1, on the reverse strand, counting down.
AAATAATATTTCCAAAATTTTTAAAATAAGCTCCACCCTAATATGCAGGACTTATCAATGGTAGAATAAAAAATTATTCTTGGTACATCCAAACAAGCTAAAGGCTGGTTTGGGATCCCAAGGAGTGATGGGGCCATTCTATCCCTCAAAACATACCTGAACATTTTTTGACCAATTTTACCTAATGATAAAATTTACCAGAGGAAGCCAAAAATATAGCCTACAACTGATTCCTTAAAGGGATTTACAATAACTAGGAATAAAGAGAGACATAGCCTACATTATTTCAGTACAAAAGCTAGCAAACAAATGCTCAGCTTGGTTTACTCAATTCAATAATTGCTTCTGGGGCAAATTGCATCTGTAGCCCTTAAAGAGAAAAAAAGGCATCAATTTTTGTAGCCACACACGAGAGTTATCAGCACTACCAAAGATTCTGGAAATACCACCAGATGGCTAATTGAAAATAGTACAGTTTATATATAGAGAAAAAAACCTTAGACAAACAGCATATATAGAAACAAATGTCTAGCCAACTAGGTGGCTAATATGAATGACAGTGCATAGGCCTATATACAATATTTAAATTAGCCTCCTGGTTGGCTGTTAGATCTCACCTATATACACATTTTAGCCTTAATAAGTCAAGTAATGAGGTAATAGGCTATTAAACTAA
>NC_088877.1:41128038-41221174 GCF_032884065.1 Artemia franciscana | reverse complement strand
TGATCACCCAATTTGCATGACCACTAGATTTCAAGGGCCAGAGAAAATTTGATCCTTGAATCTAGTGATGACCTTTGATCTTGATTGACATCATAAGAAAGTCTTAGGCCTTACTTATTGTTAGGCATAGGCCTACCAAAGACTATGGTAAATGCTAGATATACCCAGTGTCTGATCTAAGCTATACAAAATCCTGACAATTGTGCATGCATTATCTGTAAGAGAAAAATTGCTCCTCCATCAGAAAGAACAAAAGCATGTCCAGTACTTTAATTTGCAGTAGTAGCAAAGTGATTAGGAGCTACATAAAGCTGTTTTCAATCTGATGGTTGATTTCTGTTTCTTCTCCTACTACTGAGTTGCTGTTGAGTGGAGATTTGAGATTCAAAGAACAAAGGACAAACACAGCTTTCGGACTGAGTATTCAGAATTAACCCTGCATCTGGATGCAGCATTCTTTGTGAAATAAGCTTTCGGACACGGTCCCAGTGTTTGTTTACTTGTCCAATGGGATTTTTACTAATCGAGATTTAACCCCTAAAAGATAGCAACAAATACTTGTCCGGCCAAGTGTCACTTAAAACGGCAAGATTAATTGCGAGAATAACAACATTGGTCACGTGTAATTATTGCTTTAATGCTATGTGAAGTTCTGACAAAGAAGAGGCTGGGACTTCGGGTCTGTTTCTAATTTTACAGGCAAATACACCTTCATCAATTATTTCAGAGCTGGGTAGCCTAATACAATTTGTGTGGCAAGAAGTTTAAGATTTCAAATTGTGGTTGTCATTTGCCTTTTAAGTCATTCCATTCAAGATGCTTTGGATATTTTTTATTGTGATAAATTGTCTTAATGCTCTGAAAAGGGAAAACTATTTGGTAAAATTCTAGTTAATTGACTTCTTGCTATCTCGGAAAGGGTTTAGGTTAGGAAAATGAAACTCTCAGGGATGAATCTGCAGACTACATGACAGGTCTATACCTATTGAAATTTTGACAAAATAATATTTTACCTTAATTTTCTGCCTTTAGTTCTAAAATTGCAATTCCTGTGATTTGAGTAGAATTTTGAGCCATATCAATGTGTTTTTTTCAAAATTTAAAAAATGTATTTGCATATCTTTAAAACTTTATAAAATAGAATTGAGCAAAGTTAAGAAGCTGAAAACAATTTTGTTGTACTTCAAATTAAGCACAAGATATATTTTTCAAGGTTTCACTTTTATAACACACATATTTTTAAAGGTCATCGAAGGTCTGGGCCCTCCAAAGGGAGAAGGAGTGGAGGTAGTTGCTTCAAAATACCTTTCTGGGACATGCTTTAGTCTGTAGATTCATCCCTGAAAGTTTCATTTTCCTAACCTAAACCCTTTCCAAGATAGCAAAAAGTCAATTAACTAGAATTTTACCAACTATTTCAATTGCATAGGATAAGAAAATTTCGGTAGGCTAATCAATTCAAAGTCCTGAATTAGCAACGGAAGTGTTTTTTTTTCACTAAAAAAATCACCACCTTCTTTGAACTCCAACTATATAGCCCTGTCTCTGGCCCCCTTGAGCCAGTATCCATTTCCTGATTGTCATTTACAATAAATTTTACTTTTTCTGTTACCTATATATGTTTGCACCAGTTTTACCATTGGTTAAAACTGGTGCAAACAGTATTACTGGCTTTCATGTAAAGTGAATATACCACTTGTTGCCTTTTTTAATGCTGTTTACAAATATAATAATCGCTTCTACTGCAAATTCAGAATTAAGCACTTTTTGACCTCTTAAAAATGATCTATATATGGGGTCATTACAAATCTGTAATAGTTTAGAAACAAATTTGGGCTATATATTGGCACATCAGGGGGGTAGGGGTAAAGTATAGCATATATTAAATACGTAAACTAACCATTGCTGGATTTTTTTTTATGTGTTTGTACTGTTGCACTTGTGATTTCTCTTCTCATTAAAATTTGATATGCACAAACACATAAAAAAAAACAGCAATGGTTGGTTTACATCAGTGCTGTCACTTACTTGAAGTACTTTTACTTGAAGTACTACTTAAGTAAAATTTTCCATTACTTGTACTTGTACTTAAGTAAAAACTCTAGGGTGTACTTATTACTTGATACTTAACTAAGATTACAAAATACTTATTACTTAAGATACTTTTAATTTACTTGTTTTTCAAATACTTTACCTTTGACACGGAAATTTTGTGTGTGTGAGCTTTGGCAATGAACAAGAAACCTCACCTTTAGATTTAGAGCAAACTCAGATACAGCTTTTGTGTGTGTGTGTGTGTGCTTTGGCAATATACAAGAAAACATCACCCTTTAGATTTAGAGTAAACTCAGATATAGCTCCATGCTATATTTTTGGATATGAAATAAGGTATTTATTTTTTACAAAAAAGAAATTATAGTAGGATTAGCACTTGGTTTAATTTTTGTTTACAAGTAATATAACAAAGAAAACAGAGATTATTTCACAGTTCACTGGTCGACAGTGAGCTAAAATCCCTTGTTCTGTGCTAAATGTTGCATACTGTACTCCATTGGGGCTTATATTTCTGACATTAATGTTCAAGTTTTGTCATCTTGTCAACTGAACCAGATTTCTACCATTTCATCATCTTCAGGACCATATTATTGGTAAAACTACTGAAGCTATGAATCTTTGTCCATCTAAATTTTGTTTGCAATAAACAAGTCTAGGCAATTCTAGCTGGATCCAATGCAGTGGCATTTTGTCAAACTCATTCCAGTAGATTCAGGTATTCAGACGAATCTGACTTCAGATTTGTCACTCCATTCATAAGTTATAGGCCCTACTAAATTAAAGGAAAACTCAACTTTCTTAAGACTTGACACCCTCTCCCCCTCACCCTATTTGAGATAGGGTTTGTGATACCAGAACTTGATATGAGCCCTGATCTTAGGCATCTTTGGTCTAGTTTTCATTCGGATCCGTTACTCCATTTGCAAGTTATACTAAATTAAACAGAAAACTTAAATTTGTCAGGAATTAAAACCCACTCCCCCTTGTTAAATTTGAGCTAGGGTCTTTATCTCAAAACTTGATATGTGTCATGGTCTCAGGGCTCTTTGGTTCAATTTTCATTCAGATCAATCACTCCAGTTGCAAGTTACTCTGAATTAAACGAAAAACTGTTTTTAGCAGGTAAAGCCCTCTCCCCCCTGTTTTGTTTTAGCTAGGGTCTTCATCTTTCAACTTGATGTGTCTCATGATCCTTGGCACCAAATCTGGCCATCAAAATTTTCATCCGGACGGATTTTGCAACATCTTAGGTAGCCATGTTGGCTCATTGGATCCAAAAAAAGGAACACAATAGCATATCATCATCCAGCCATCATCACCTATTTGGATAATGGAAAATATTCATCCATATAGGTTTTTGAGATCTGTCTGTCTGTCCGCCCGTCTGTGCAATCGAGTATAGCGGGAGAACCGCCAGTCAGATTTGTATTAAAATTGAACTATTTGGATTAAAACTGAGCTTAATTAGGGCGATGGGGCTTTAAGTGTTAAAAAAATCGAGTTTTTCATTTAATTCTTTGTAACTTGCAAATGGAGAGATGAATTTCGATGAAAATTGAATAAAGATGCCTAAGAGTATGATATGCATTAAGTTCTGGGATGGAGACCCAAGCCTAATTAGGGCAAGGGGGAGGGGGCTTTAAATGCTTAAAAAGTTAAGTTTTTTGTTTGACTCAGTTTAACTTGCGAATGAAGTAATGGATCTCAATGAAAGTCAAGCCAAAGATGCCAAAACCATAAGACACATAATGTTTGAAGATGAAGACCCTAGATTAATTAGGGGGAGGGGGCTTTAAGTGCTAAAAAAAAGTTGTGTTTTACATTTAATTCAGTGTAACTTGTGAGAGATTGATGGATCTCAGTGAAAATTGAACCAAAGATGCCTAAAACCGTGACAGGCATCAAGTTTTGAGATGAAAACCCTAGCTCAAATAGAAGGAGGGGGAGTGGGTTTTAAGTGCTGAAAAAAGTCAAGCTTTTAGTTTAAATTAGTATAACTTTCGAATGGAGCAACGGATCCAAATGAAAGCTAGACCAAAGATGACTAGGATCAGGGCTCATATCGAGCTCTGATATCACTGATATCTAAAATAGGGCGAGGGGGAGGGGGTTTCAAGTATTAAGAAAGTCGATTTTTCCTTCAGTTTAGTAGGGCCTATAACTACTTCCACCCATGTCTTGCCCAAAGCCTGGAAATAACCCTTTTCCAAAATAAGTCATCCTGAAGCCAACCTTAAACATAATATTCCATCCCCAGAGAAAAATTACTTTGTATGGCACTTGGTATTTACCAAGTGACATACAGTGATCGCAAGTTCTGTCGGTCTGTCGATCTGTCAGTCCTGGTCTCGCTAGTTTAGGAACGATGAAATTTGGCAGACGTATCAAGGACCAGACCAGATTAAATTTGAAATGGTTGTTTCCCCGATTCGACCATTTGGGGAGGGGGGCGTAGGAGGACGGTTAATTTGGAAAAATTAAATCGGATCTTAATTGAATTTGATATCTAGAAGGATATCATGTCTCAGAGCTCTTATTTTAAATTCCGACCGGATCAGGTGACATTGGAGGGGGAAACCTAAAATCTTGGAAAATGCATAGAGTGGAGGGATCGGGATGAAACTTAGTGGGAAAAATAAGCACAAGTCCTAGATATGTGATTGACATAAGCAGAACGAATTCACTCTCCTTTGGGGAGTTGGGGTGAGGGTTAATTCTGAAGAATTAGAAAAAATTAGGTATATCTAGTAGTACCTCGTGACTCAGATCTCATGTTTCAAATCCCGACCAGATCCAGTGTCATTGGGGGGATTGGGGGGGGGGGGATCGGAAATCTTAGAAAACGCTTAGAGTGGAGTGATCAGGATGAAACTTGGTGGGAAGAATAAGCACAAGTCGTAGATACGTGGTTAACATAACCGAAATGGATCCGCTCTCTTTGGGAGAGTTGGAGGGGGTGTTAATTCGGAAAAATTGCAAAAATTGAGGTATTTTTTACTTAAGAGCGGGTGACCGTTCTTGAGGTATTTTTGAATTAGATATTAAGAAGGAACTCATGTCTCAGATCTCTTATTTTAAACCCCGACCAGTTCTGGTGACATTGGGGGATAGTTGGAGGGGGAAACCGGAAATATTTTAAAACGCTTAGAGTGGAGAGATCGGGGTGAAACTTGGTGGGTAGAATAAGTAAATGTCGTAGATACGTGATTGACGAAACCGGGCTGGATCCACTGTCTTTGGAGTAGTTAGGGGAGTCCATTGCTTTGGCAAGTTCAGTACTTCTGGACGTGCTAGGACAATGAAAATTGGTAGGCGTGTCAGGGATCTGCACAAATTGACTTGATTTCCCCGATTCAGCCATCTAGCGGGGCTGAAGGGAGAGGAAAAATTAGAAAAATGAGGTATTTTGAATTTGCGAGTGGTTGATCGGATCTTAATGTATTTTTATATTTAAAAGGACCTTGTGTCTCAGAGCTCCTATTTTAAATGCCGACCGGCATTAAGCCTCAGATTTTTCTTTTAAATTAATCTATTGATTCTTATAATTTTTGCTAGAGCTAATGCCATATGAGCTCTTGGCTCTTCCGACCTCGTCATAAGTGCCATATGAGCTCTTGGCTCTTGTTTTATTCCTTTTTTCTCAGAAGATTTTCGGCTTAGTCTCGTGGTTTTTGCCACTTCATGGTGTGAAAACTGCTGCTAGGAATAGATAGGATGCAACTTCTGCCGTATTGTCTTCTAGTATATTTAAGTGTGTGCTAGCATTGTGCCTGCGTCCCCTTAAAAGTTCTGTTTCTTACGGCAATATTGGTTTGTCTTCTGTTGCATATGTAGACGACGTTCTTCTTGTTGCCCGGACTCGCCGTGGATTGCTTTCCAATTTTACTATCTTAACCAATGAACTATCTAAGATTGGATTGTCAGTTAATGCGTCTAAATGCGAGTTTATTTGTTTTAATAGCCCTTATGCGGTCGCTCCATCCGTTGCTGGGACTGCAATTCTGCCATGTTCTTATTTAGTTGGTTGGTCTGTGTTTCGGTCCAACACTTTCCACTACCTTTTCATCCCTAGTGAATCAAGCCGTGAAAAACCTATGCGTCGTTTACGGAAAAATATCCCCAAATAAAAGCCTTTACAACCGCAACGGTTTGTGCATGATTTATAACCCTTATTGCGCCCCTGTGCTTTTGTTTTTATCAGGCATGGCGCATCTGTTTCGTAAGAAAAATCGCCATACTCTACGTGGAGCTTATTTCAGATATTGCAAATTTCTCGTTCGGCTTCCTAGATGGCACCAAGACAGAAAAATAATTGCTCGATTTGGTTTAATAGATATGGCTTCTTGGATTCGGTCTTCCAGTGATGATTTATGTAAAAAGACTATCTACTCATTTCACGTTTACGACCATCTGCAGCCTTTTTTCCATATTGATACTGGTTAATTAGTCCATGTTGTCTTTTGTTAATTTGAATTTTTTTTTCTTGCTGTTTATCGTTTTTGTTTTTGTTTATTTATAATACTCCGTACTTTGTGTTTTTTTTTATACTTTTACGGATAATAAGGTTCATTCATTCATTCTGCATTTTGACCAGCCGTATGGAATGCGTTTGAATCAGCGGGCTTGCTGCAGGCCCGTGATTTTATAATATATGTTTGTAGGGAGTTTTACCGACCATCTGAATTGACTACACAGCATACGGCTTGCTTGAGTGAAAACCAGCCAAAGGATATAGATGCCATACATTTTCATAGCGTGTCTGAAATTTAACTTGAAAACTTGAGGCAGTTTTCTTGTAAAGGTGCCGAGGGCGAGACATGTCATCAAAGTTTGAATCAAGACTTCATTTTCATACTCTTCTTTTCTTTCAGCACACTGACAGACAGCGACCTTCAGCTAGCTGCCAAAAGTGTGGATTTTGCTGCTTCTTTTTATTGAGCTCTGATTTCTCTTATTAAAAAAGTCTGCAGCTGACTCACTTGGCTCCTTACTTTTAAATTTGAGTTTTTTTGCTGCTAAGGTTTTTATTTATTGAATCAGAGAATGAACTACTTTGTTACCTTTTATCCGTTTTAAAGCCAATCCAAAATTTATTTTTCTATTTTCAATATATTTTCCACCATTCCAACATGTTTCAGAATAACCCTGTATTTTTTCAAACGTGCCAGATTTGGCTGAACACTAATCGCCAGAAGTTCAACTCTATGTGCATTGTATTAACCCTGTTATATGATCTGTCTGATCCAATCAGAAGTTTTTTGACTGCACTTAATTGTTTTGATAGTCTTTTTCTTTCAAGCCGTTTTGTTGAAAATTGGTTGAGATTATTTTTTGGGCTTCGTTGGGTGTCTACCAGCGAAACAAGGGAAAAAATATTTTCAATATTTTTGTTATCATTCCCACATGTTTCAGAATAACCTTGTATTCTTTCAAACGTGCCAGATTTGACTGAACACTAATCACCAGAAGTTCAACTCTATGTACACTGTGTTGATCCTGTCATGTAATCTGTCTGATCCAATCAGGAGTTTTTTGACTGCACTTAATTGTTTTGAAATTCTTTTGCTTTCAAGCCGTTGTGTTGAAAATTGGTTCAGATTAGTTTTTGGACTTCGTTGGGTGTGTACGAGCCAAACAATGGGGAAAAAATACTTTCAATATTTTTTCCATCATTCCCACATGTTTCAGAATAACCCTGTATTTTTTTCAAACGTGCCAGATTTGATTGAACACTAATGGCCAGAATTTCAACTTTAGGTGCACTGTGTTAATCCTGTCATGTGATATGTCTGATCCAATCAAGAGTTTTTTGACTGCACTTAATTGTTTTGATAGTCTTTTCCATTCAAGCCGATGTGTTGAAAATTGGTTAAGATTATTTTCTTGGACTTCATTGGGTGTGTACCAGCCGAACAAGGGAAACGGTTAAAAACGATAAAACGGAAATTCTGGTTCTTGATTAAGATTTCCAAGACAGGAATGACAGGGGACATTTTATAGGCAAGGGAAGGGGCTAAGATGCCTTTAGAATGGCTTTAAAATGATGTAGTGTGGGCTTGATATCAGAAGTATGGGCATATATATATATATATATATATATATATATATATATATATATATATATATATATATATATATATATATATATATATATATATATATATATATATATATATATATATATATATATATATAGAATAAATACTTTAAGTAGTACTTGAAGTAATACTTAAGTACAATTTTGGCAAGTACTTGATATTTGAAACTTAAGTAAGAATTCGGGAATTACTTATTACTTGATATTTAAGTAAAAAAACAATGAGTTATTAATACTTGATACTTAAGTAAAAATTTGGAGTACTTGTTGCAGCACTGGTTTACATATATAATATATACTATGCTTTACCCCCGCCCGCCTGATGTACAAATATATAGCCCAAATTTGTTTCTAAACTATTACAGATTTGTAATGACCCCATATATAGGTCATTTTTATGAGGTCAAGAGGTCAAAAAGTGCTCAACTCTGAATTTGCAGTAGAAGCAATTATTATATTTGTAAAGAGAATAAAAAAAGGCATCAAGTGGTATATTCACTTTATATGAAAGCCAGTAATACTGTTTGCACCAGTTTTACCCTCGTTTCTTGTTAATATTACTAAGCGGTCATAGTTAAGCACTTGAGAAGTCATTGTTAAATAGCATGTGCTTATGTATATATAGCTTTTTGCTACTTATTCTTCTCTGGTTATATAATGCTTGATGTGGTATAAGCCAAGAGAAGGACCTGTAGACCTATAGAAGAAAACCTGTTAAAAAAAGATGATTCTTTGTTATTTGCATAATAATAATAGCTAACACATTCTACATGCAGCCCTGCTCTACTTTAGCCCCAACCCTCCTAATATGGAAATCTATAGCTGAAATTACATATTTTCTATTGATTCTGCCAATCTATCCCTCAACCATAGTACCTGTTAATTGAGGCAACTGTGGCAAAACAAGAACTGGAAAAACAAGTAAAAGGTGGCAGAAAACATTGGAAATATATAATTTGGGCTATATATTTGCAAATTAGGCCTGTTAGGGGTGAATTCTGCGTTGTTGATTTACAAATAAAGTAAATATACCACTTGATGCCTTTTTGTATGTTCTTTACAAATATAATAATTGATTATTTTGCTAGTTCAAGTTTAAGCACTTTTTGACCTTACTTAACCTAACAAATTTTGGCAGTGAAAAACATACATTATTTTCTCAAAAATGACCAAAAAGACATACCTTACTTGAAAATTTGGCATCAAAGAACAAGAAATACAGCATAATATTGTAAAATTTATTAATCCAAATGAATTGTGGAAAATCAGTGCTCATAGATTATGCAACATGCAAAAAATGGATTAATAATGGAACAATAAGTTTGAGACATGTTTTAAGCTTTTTTATATCCAAAAACTATTTGAGTATACTTTGGTCATTTTCAAGAGCTCAAAAACTTACACTTGAAGCACTTATTATGTTTGTAAAAAACATAAAAAAGGCATCAAGGAGTATGTTCACTTTATTTGTAAATCAAAAATATGAACAACAAAAAATTTACCGATTATTAGTATAACTGCACAATTTTCCCCTGGGTATGTAGGCTTAGTGGAAGGTCACTTATACCTGATCATGTCCCTACAGTTTTTACTTGGTTGAATCAAATTCAAAGAAAGTTCCTATTGAAAAGAAAAGAGACCAAAAGTGAGATTGAATTTGTCTTAGCTTCAGGTTTGCCCCTTCAGTCTGTTTAAAGAAAACTGATTCATAATTGAAGCTTTGTTCATTTCAATCTTAGGGATGATCTACATTTGTTACGCTTCATTAAATGGTTGTAAAGTGATACTTTTATTTATTTGTCTTGTTTGTTTTCTACGAATTTTTTTAATCTTTAAATTGATATACATTTCTTACAAATTAATTAGTCATAACATAGTTCCATTTGCAAGTTTTGACCTACTTCGTAACCCTGGTCTCTAAATTGCATATAAATTTATTGAAGCTAGGAAACATAGAGCTCCTCTCTGTTTAAAAGAAAATGGATGAACATAAGTAGGTTTTAATACACTGAAGTCCTATGGCCATGGAAATTAAAACAAAACAATGAAAAGTAACTTTAAAATTCTGGACGTGACATAAATATAACATTCACAAAGAAAACCATTCACAAAATTTTACTTTTGTGCTTAGTTGCCAACCTGAGCAATTGCCCTTAATTTTTAGACCTTGCAAAACATTCACCAGCCACCTCTTATGACCTACACTCTTGTCTGTACATCAACAATTCATTGAAAAGGAAGGACCACCTTACTGGCATTTCTTCCTTTGTACTTATATTTAATGGGTTTAAAAGAAAGCTTCTTTGGTTAAGTCAGAAGCCCAGTAAAGGACCAGGTAATCCTTTAGCCAGGAATTGCAATAGGAAGCTAGGGACCAGTCATCCTATGCTTTTGCATGCCCTTCTTTCTTACTGACCCCAGATTTCTCTAGGTAACTTGTTAAGTTTGGGCCAATTCTGGCTGAACTTACAGAGTTACATCACTGACCTTTGTCCCAAACCAAATAAACTACTAATGCCAGGAATTAAACCTGTGCCCTTTAGATAAAGGATTCTCAACCTAGAGTGCCAGGCACTTAGGAAGGAACACAAATGTCACCAAAGAACAAAAATTATTTGGAAAAAGAAAATATCGAGAAAAAAAAACAACTCAAGTCATAGTTGCTCCCATTTTCATTGCTGTCCCACAAACAATATGTATTTTATTAAGATAAATAAATTTTTAAACAGGTATTAACAAAACTCCATCAGGGATTGTATTTACTTAAGGTACAATCAGCAATATGAATGCTTAGTTTTGTGATATTCTAGTCTTGAAATAATAAAAAAAAATTTTATGTTCTATTTGTTTTCCACAAGCCCATTTGAGTTGAATCTGGGAAATGAAGGGCCAGGTATTCCTTTACATTTTATACAACCTGTAAAAAGAAAAGAGTTCAAATTTTTTCACAAAAGCAGAAACTTGATGTAAAAAAATAAATTTATTTTTAACAGAAAGCAACTGACATCAATGAAATCAAATAAAACAAAATTCATGGAGAATAAATAATATAAGCCATATATTTAACCTATAATGAGGTGGCATAAAAGATTATTTCTAAAATTAGAAAAAAAACAGTGTTATGGCTTAAAGTTCTGTGAATCAACAGGAGTTGTCTCAGGCCAGAATAATTAAGAACTAAGGCCAGAGAAAAAGAAACTGATAACCAAAAATAAGGCACCCAAAAATTTCAGGACCCTCTAGAGGAAAAAGAAGTAGAAGTAGGTACTTCAAAATACATTCCTGGGACATACTTTAGCCTGTAGACATGTCCCTGAAAGTTTTATTTTCCTAACCTCTTCAAAGATAGCCAAAAGTAGCTAAAGTACCCCTACTTTACCTTAAAAATCCAGTTTAAATAGCAATCTTAACAAGTATAGACTATATAAAAGGCTATAGGTATTGGCCTAATCATTCTAATTTTTTTCAACTAAAAATTATAGCATGGTTTAGAAACTAGGCCTGTTTGATATAGTAACATTTGACTAACTCACCAATGTGATAGCTACTTCCCTAAGAACCAACCTTTTTAATAACAAAAAAATTTTTTCTTCTGACTCCTTATGAAGCTTAGCCTATACAAGACAGGCCTGGAACACCAAAAACCCTTTAGATAATTAGGAATATGAATAAGATTAATTACAGGTCACTGAAAAGCAAAGATTATTTCCATTATTTACAGTTTCCTTGTCTTGTCTCTAGACTTAACGATTTCAAATGTTTATGCATTTAAAAAAATATGTAGCATTGACGTCACAATCCTCAATAATCTTTTTTTTGGGGGGTTATAAAGGGCCAGCCCACGGACAAGTAATCCTGAGTGTTCGAGGAGATAATCCGACTAACCTCTGACGTCATATGTGTTTCAAAAAATGGTTGGATTAATCAGATTAGTAATCAGACAAGTAAACAAACGCACTGCATGCTTTCGAGCACGGTAAGAAAATCGCTTACCGCGGTTACTGCCAGTAGTAACTATTTTCGTTCCCAGTGGATTGGGCAGTAACCATTTTCCCGCTGGGAACGGAATTAGTAACCATTCAGTTACTTCAGTAAGTCGTAGGAACGCACCCTAAAGCATAAGGAAGACAGGAGCATAAGGAAGGAAGGTCTGTTTCCAAAAAAATTTCAAATTCCAGAAATGTGTGATAAAAAAAAACTTCCAATGTAAGTGGCTAAAAATATCTCAGTTTAAGAAAAAAAAAATTGATCAGCAGCTTTTAGATGATTATCATTAAGGATGTAGATCTTCACCTTGCTCCGTGATCATAGACCTTTAATTCTATGATAACTGCTAAATACAATTATCATTGACTTCTGGTTCTGTTATTCTTGAAGCAAAAAAATTAAGCTTTTTAAACAAAGAGAAAACGTTTAATAAAGTGTTTGTTAATATTCTAGTTGAGTGACTTCTTGTTATATCAAAACGGGGTCAGGTTAGGAAAATGAAACTTTCAGGGGTGGGTCTACAGGCTAAAGTATATCCTGGGCAGGAATTCTAGAGAACCCACCTCCACCCCTTCCCCCTCTAGAGAGCCCTGAAATTCACACACATGACAGGTTTTGACAGGTTTGACAATTTTAACTGGCTTGTCAAAATTGAAATTTTGACAAAACAACATTTTATCTTAATTTTTTGTTACCAGTTGCTTTTTCTCTGCCTTTAGTTCTGAAAAATGCAATTCCTGTTTTGAGTAGAATTCTGAGCCCTATAGATGTTTTTTTTTCAAAATTTAGGAAATTTATTGGCATATATTTACAACCTTATAAATTTGGATTGAGCAAAGTTATGAAGCTGAAAACAATTTTATTGTACTTCATTCAAGCAGAAGATCTATTTTCCAAAATTTCACTTTTATAACACATATTTTGAAGGTCATCAAAGGTCAGGGCCCTCTAGAGGGAGAAGGAGTGAAGATAGGTACTTCAAAATACCTTCCCAGGACATACTTAGCCTATATATGCATCCCTGAAAGTTTCATTTTTCCTAACATAACCCCTTTCTGAGATAGCAAGAAGTCAATCAGCTAGAATCTTACTAAGTGATTTTCTTTCAAATAAAATTGATCCACCCTAAATAAGGTGATAGTCCTGTCTTCAAGCAATCATCACATTAAAGCTGCAAACCCATTGTTAACATCACACTGCAAGTAAGCTGAAATAGCAGAATAATTTACTAAGTATCAGTTCAGTATTAGCATTTTAACCATGGTCTAGCTCCTTTAGAAATATTTTTGAGTAACCTGATGTGAGCTACATTTTCAAGCAGGATAGGGCTTTAAACTAATTTCCCAGGGATCAAAAATATGATAGTATTTCCTGTAACTACATATCTTTAACTATATTGTGTATCAGACACAAATTTATTTTTTAAGCTTTTTGATCTAAAGGATTTTTTTAAAACTTGGTCAACTATCAGAGACAGCACCTTAGATATTCTTGAAAATATACTAAACAAATCTGATAAATTGTAGTAGGATCCAATTTGGTGATATATTACTATGTACATTTATTCCATCTTTCATTTAAATTTGATACTCCTTTCACTAACTTCAGCAAATCAACAAAAAATTCTACTTTTTGTCTATAGAACCCCCTCCTCTTTCCCTATTTGACCTAAGGTCAATGGAAAAAAACTTTAAAAGCTTTAGCCTTTTAGAACGAGGGCCATTGTCTCAGAATCTCAATCAAACAGATGGATGGGCAAATAGATATTGCAATGTCTGTGTTATCTATAGCTCCCACATTTGATCCCAGAAAAGATTTAACAAATTTTATCATTGTCACATCAAATTTAGCATGCTGATGAACCTGATATTACCCGTGTAGTGTCCTTTTTCAAATAATATTTATCAAAAATAAAAAGAGTCTTTTATTTTTGCTGTTTAAGATGTTTATGATTTTACAGAATTTTATATTTGAGTGTGGGCGTGTGCTAGGATTAAAAATGCTTATGACAGGATAGGTCCTATCATTGGTGGCACCACAGAGTATTGAATCCCTGACACTGAACTCCTGAGTCAACTGTCATATTTGACATATGTGAAAAAATGTATTTAATTTTTTTTTGCTCCTAAGAGTGTGATTGAAAATAGTCAGAGCTTTGGGGTGTGAATCCCCTTATTTGTCCTGTTGGAAGGAGGCTAGTACTGTACTTGCAATTTTCATAGTTTCTTGTTAATCTTATAATCTCAATTTTTTCATTTTTCTTGTTTCTTACCACTGCAATGGTATTCTATGAACCTGTTCTCGTTCTTTGTAGAATGCCTTTACTGTTTTTGGGATATACCTGTAGGCTTCTCTTTTATACTCTACAATAGCATCTTTATTTAGATCAGGTTGTATGTAGCTTTTTCTAAATGTTGTCAAATCTCTTAAGTCACTTATACCAGATGCTTTCCCTACTGTTTTTAGTCGGTAAAAAATTATCCAAAGAAATTTCTCATTGAAAAGAGCCCAACAAATTGAGATTGATTTTGTCAAAGCCTGGAGGTTTACCCCTTCAGTCTGTTTAAAGTAAACAGATTCAGAATCGAAGCTTTGTTCATTTCAATCTTGAGAGTGACCTACATTTGTGACAATTCATTAAATGGTTGTAAAGGGATACTTTTATTTATTTATTTGTCTTGTTTGAATTATAAATGATTGTTTTTAATCTTTAAATTGATATAAATTCCTTATAAATTAATTAGTCGCACCACAATTACATTTGCAAGTTTTGACCTACTTTGTAACCCGAAGTCTGAAAATTGCATATAAATTTATTGAAGCTAGGGAACATAGAAGTCCTGTCTGTTTGAAGAAAATGGATGGATGAAAGTAAGTTCAATTACACTAGTCCTTGAGCCATTGCAATTAAAACAAAACAATAAAGATTAACTATAAAATACTTGACATTACATAAGTATAACAGTCACAAAGAAAAACCATTCACAAAATTTTACTTTTGTGCTCAGTTACCAGCCTGAGCAATTGGCCTAAATTTTAAACCTTGCAAAATATTCACCCCTGCTACATTCACCAGCCATCTGTCATGACTCACACTTTTGTCTATACATCAACAATTCATTGAAAAAGAACAACTACCCTACTGGCATTTTTTCATTTGTACTTGTGTTTAATAAGTTTAAAAGATAGCTTATATGGCTAAGTCAGTAGGCCAGTGAAAGACCAGGTGTTCCTTTAGCCAGGAAGTACAAAAGGAAGCTAGTGGCCAGCCATCCTATGCTTTTGCATGCCCTTCCTGCTTTCTGTCTCCACATTTCTTTGGGAAGCCTTTTAAATTTGGGCCAATTCTAGCTGAGCTAATAGAGTCACATCACTGATCCCTGTCCCAAACCAAAAAAAACTGGTAATGCCATGAATTAAACCTGTGCTCTTTGGACAAAGGATTCTCAAGCTAGAGAGCCAGCCACTTAGGAAGGAATACAAATGTGACCACAGAACAACAATTGTTTGAAAAAAGAAAATATTGAAAAAAACCTCAAGTCATAGTTGCTGCCATAACCAATATATATTTTATTTAGACAAATTAAATTTAAAACAGGTATAAACAAAACTCCATGAGGAATTGTATTTACTTAAGATACAATAAGCAATGAATGCTTAGTTTTGTAATATTCTAGTCTTGAAATAATACAAAATAAGAAAAATTATACGTTCTATTTGTTTTCCACAAGCTTATTTGAGACTGCAATATTGCCATGGTGCACGTATAATCTCTCTAAAATGTTTTAAACAGAAGGAATTGTAAAAACAATTGTTCTGATCAGCAAGAAAAATATTAACATAACTCTCTAAACTTGGCACTTTTTCAGACAACTTCTTAGCAAAGCAAATGCAAGCAAAAGAATTCAGCTAAAATATGGTAAAATATATGACAAATCTAATTAGTCTAAATAATCAAGGCCTATAAACACAACTGCCTTCTAATCTCAATTCTTAGTGTTTCCAATTCTTAGCAGCAGCTTGGTAATGGAAAATCTCAGTTTTATTAGCCTACTAGATGGTTTTGGACACATTTACATTTTATTTTCTCTAGAGATATATTTAGTGCATAAGTGGATATGCACAATGTTACAAATCTGCTATTCACCTAATTTGCATGACCACTAGATTTCAAGGGCCAAAGAAAATTCGAACCTTGAATCTAGTGATGACCTTTGATCTTGATTGCCATCATTAGAGAGTCATGGGCCTTATTTATTGTTAGATATAGGCCCAACAAAGATTATAGTAAATGCTAGAAATACCCAGTGTCTGACCTAAACTATCCAAAATCAAAGTCTAGACAATTGTGCATGCATTATCTGTAAGAGAAAAAATTGCTCCTCCATCAGACAGAGCAAAAGAATGTCCAGTACTTTAAATTGTAGTAGTAGCAAAGTGAACAGGAGCCACATGAAAGCTGTTTTCCATCTTATCACTGATTTCTGTTTCTTCCCCTGATACTGATTTGCTGTTGAGTAGGGATTTGAGGTTCAAAGAAAAAATGACGAAAACAGCTTTCGGAGTATTCAGAATTAACCCTGCATCCGGATGCAGCATTCGTTGTGAAACAAGCTTTCGGACACGCTCCTTGAAAAGTGAATCAAACGCAACTCCGAGTTGCGTTTCATTCATTTTTCAATTTGACTGAGACCATCATTCTGACGTTTTATTTGCGATTCTTCGTTAACTTGGATCGTTCGATTTGTATAAGTTGACTACATGTCAATGACTTACAACAACTTTTTGATTTTGTACGTTCGTCTCAAGTTAAATTGGAGAGAAGGCAGAAGTTTCAATTATAGCTAGTCATGGAGTATGTCTTCAGATGGATCCAAGAAGAACGCACCACTTTTTTGTACCAATTTGTTGAGTTATTGAGCTTGATTTGTTTTGTTTGGGGGGGTTGCACTGAAATAGACTTCAAAACTATGTTATTAGCATAGTTAAAACTGGCTTTTTTCTTGTGTGGGTGGGTGGGTTTTTTCTTATACTGGTCGAATGTGATAGGTAGATAATAAAATAGGTAAGAAAAATCTTACAAAGTTATTGCAATATTAGTTAAAGTTACTACTAAGCTACTTGAGCAATTATTTCAGAGCCGGGTTGACTAAAACAATTCGTTTGGCAAGAAGTTTTTTATTATTTTGATAGATTTTCTTACTGCTCTGAAAATGGAAAATATTTTAATTGCATAGGATAGGAAAATTTCAGTAGGCTAATCAATTTCAAGTCTTAAATTAGCAAGGGAAGCGTTTATTTCACTAAAAAATCATTTGTATACAGTGATTTTCAAAAAATCACTGTATAACCACCTTACTGGCATTCTTTCCTTTGTGCTTATATTTAATGGGTTTAAAAGAAAGCTTCTATGGCTAAGTCAGAAGCCCAGTAAAGAACCAGGTGGTCCTTTAGCCAGGAAGAGCAAAAGGAACCTAGGGACCAGTCATCCTATGCTTTTGCAAGCCCTTTCTAGTTATTGACCTTAGATTTCTCTAGGTAAGCTTTCAAGGTTGGACCAGTTCTGGCTGAACCTACATAGTCACATCACTTAAACAAAATAAACTGGTAACGCCACAAATTAAACCTCTGCCCTTTGGACAAAGTTTTCTCAACCTAGAGTGCCAGCCACTTAAGATGGGACAAATGTGACCAAAAAACAAAAATTATTTGAAAAAAGAAATTATTGAAAAAAACAAAACAATTCAAGTCGTAGTACCTACCATCTTTCACTGCTGTCCAATAAACAATATCTATTTTATTTAGACAAATTAATTTTGAGACAGGTATCAACAAAACTCTCATCAGGAATTGTATTTACTTAAGATACAATTAGCAATATGAATGCTCAGTTTTGTTATATTCTAGTCTTGAAATAATAAAAAAAGAAAAATTATATGTTCAATTTGTTTTCCACCAGCTCACTTGAGCAAAATCAATTGTGACCAAAATATACCCATTGTTGGCTTAGAATCCCTCTAAAATACTTTAAACAGAAGGAATTTTAAAAGCAATTATACTGATCAGCAAGAAGAATATTAAAATAACTTTCTAAACTTGGCCCTCTTTGAGACAATATTTTTAGCACAGCAAATGCCAAACTTTAATTGTGTCCTATGTATACTAAAAAAAGAAATAATAAAATATGTCAGATGTATTTAGATATAAGATACCTCAAAGGCTTTTAGTTGAATCTATGAAATGAAGGGCCAGGCATTCATTTTAATTTTATGCAACATGTAAAATGAAAAAAAATGCAAATTTTGTCACAAAAGAAGATTGATTTAAAAAAAAATATATATATTTTTAACAGAAAGCAACTTACATCAATGAAATCAAATAAAAAAAAATTCATGGAGAATAAATAATATCAACCATATATTTAACCTACAATCAGGTGGCATAAAATATTATTTCTAAATTTAGAAAAACCCAGTGTTATGACTTAAAGTTCTATTAAATCAACAGGAATTGTGTTTTCAGTACTAAGGCCAAAGAGAAAGAAACTGATAACCAAAAATTGAGGTACCCAAAAATTTCAGGACGCTCTAGGGGGAAAAGAAGTTGATGTAGGTACCTTAAAAAAATTTCTGGGACATACTTTAGCCTCTATATACAGCCCTGAAAGTTTCATTTTCCTAACCTAACCTCATTCAAAGATAGCCAAAAGTAGCTAAAGTAAAATTTAGATTTAAGTAACTTTTCTAGTTACTCTAGCAGGATGTCCTGCTTCTTCCGTAATAGGCACTTTGGATTCAAGAAGCTTATTTGTCACACATTCAACAATGCTTGAAATTCCACGGAAAGTATTTTCAGAGAGGGGCTTCTGACTCGCCGAATGTGGTCGTTGAGACTCAGAGGTAACTTCAGATAAGGCACTTAAAAAACTTAAATCTGACGAACTCTGACATGAAACGGAAAAACTATTAGATAGAACATTTGAATTATCATCAGCAGAAAAAAAACACTTAAATGGACACGAGAGACGTTTGGAAAAGGATCGGATGAAGCTTCATAAGAAATATCAACTGATGACTAATCAAAATGACGAACGAAACGAGGCAATGGAGAAACAAATCTACATATATCTTCTATATGAAGATATGGGGCCGGGGTTGGGCATCCCAACCTCTATGAGCAGCCTCGTTTTTGGAACGATTTGACTCTTGAAGATCATGAGGTTAGGCTCACCTGAACTTGTTCTTCCTTTCAGCTCTTCAACTAAGGTCTTTCTCCTGTTTTTCTCTGTTTGGGATACACCATCAACAAATTGTATATCCTCGCGGAGCTCGTGGGAGCGGTTGATGATTGAAATTTTGATGTTTAGACTTGGTAAAGTAAAAAGGAATGATGAGGGCGTGTAGATGGTAGAGAGTTAGCAGGGATCGGAAGTCTTCTAATATTTTTGATGTTCTTGCATGTTTGCATCGTCTTTTCCACCAATCCGTTAGATTGGGGGTAAATGGAGCTGGATGTCTTGTGGCTTATCCCCCAGTCTTTCACAGGCTGTTTAAAGTCAGAAAATGAGTAATGTGTCTCATGGTATGAAATGACCGTGTTAGGATTGCCATGCCGAGCAAAGGATACTTTTATTTCCGGATTATTTCCTTGAATGTTAAGCTTCATAGCTTGTCAACTTCAGAATAGCGACTGTGGTAGTAGACTGTTATAAGATATTTTCCTTCATTCCAGTCAAAGATATCCGAAACCACCTACTGTCATGTAAGTAAGGAAATCTTGGAGTTAATGAGAGGCTCTTTCTGGTTATTAAGGCGGAATTTTCGGCAGGTGGGGCAGTTTATGATGAGAGATCTAATGTCACTGTTCATCCTTGTTAAGTAGTTGAGCATCCAGGCACGCTGTTTGGTTTTATCTCTGCCAAAATGTGAGAAATGGAGCTGCTTCAGAATTTTGTACCAATCCGTTGGATTGGGTGTATATGGGACTGGAAGTCTTGTGGCTTATCCTTCAGTCTTCCAAAAAATCTTTAAACTCAGACGATGAGCATTGTGTCCTATTGTCTGACATGATGGTGTTCGGAATGCCATGTCGAGCAAAGTACGCTTTCAGTTTGCATATTTTTTCCTTGAATCTTAAGTTTCTTAGCTTGTCAAAATCGAAATAGTGATTGTGGTAGTCGACTGTTATAAAATATTTTTCTTCATTCCAGTCAAAGGTAGCTGAAGCTACCTGCTACCATGGAAGTAAGGGAATCTGGGGGTTGATGAAAGGCTCTTTCGGGTTGGTGTGGCTGAATTTACGGCAGATAGTGTAGCTTGTATTAAGAGCTTCAATATCACTGTTCATATTTGTCTAGTAGATGAGCATCTTGGCGCGTTGTTTCATTTTTTCTGTAACAACGTGAGAGACATGGAGCTACTTAAGAGTTTTTGATCACAGTTTCAAGGGGATAACTATCCTTTCACCCTTATAAATGATGCCATTCTGATATGAGAGTTCATGCTGACAATTCCAGTGTTTCAAGAGATCAGTAATGTATTGCTTTCTAATGTTAGGCCATCCCCTTTGGATGACTTCCCTAAGGGGGCCAGCTGTTAATCTTTCTCTAAGTAGAGTATTATTTCCTTGAGTCTTTCGTTGCAAATGGGAAGAATTCGTGTAACTTGGTGGACATACACTTCAATCTCTCTATGGAGCTTCTCGTCAACGTCAGGGAGGTGTAGTCTTGATAGTGTGTCAGCAACAGAAATTTCTATCCCTTGTTTGTAAACGAACTTAAGATCATATGGTTGAATTTGCAGCATATTCGTTGAGCTCTAGCAGGGGTTTTTTGAAGCAGATTCGAATGGATAGTCTCAAGACGACGGTGGTCTGTGGTTAGTCCTCCATGCCTGCCGTATATAAAGTGTTGGAAGTATTTGCAACCAAAATGAATTGCATATATCTCCTTCTCCAGTTGTGAATATTTCTGTTCTGCTTGGCCGAGGGAATGCTAGGTGTAATCGATTACGTTACCATTTGGTGATAGAAATACTTCTAAGCCGCGTGATGATGATTCAACAGTGAGATCAATGGACTTGCTTGAACGGTCAAAAGAGACTAGATTTTTTATTGTTGAGTCTTCGATGCTTCTCAGGGTTTCGTCATGTTCCTTGGCCCACTTGAAATCTATGGATTTGCTGAGGTTAGGCAAAACTTTGTTCTTTGTTGATAGGTTGGGAAAGTATTTTGCAAGGTAATTATTATCACCAACAGATTTGCAAGCTCTCGAGGGTTTGATGGCATGGACATCTTGTTAATAGGAGAACTGTGTCGATACGATTACCCTTGGGAAAAAATAAACACGCATTCGTAATCTTTCTTTTGGCAAATAATACATAATTCATATTTTTGCATTTTTAGGGGGTGACTTTTGACTATAACTTTATAGGAGGTGTTTCCCCTTTTTTGAAAATCAGGCAAATTTTCTCAGGCTCGTAGGTTTTGATGAATAGGAATAAACTTGACGAAACTTATATATGTATAAAATCAGCATAACAAATTTAATCTTTAGATGTGTCTACTGGTATCAACATTCCGTATTTTTTTAAGTTTTGGTTACAATTGAGCTGGGTCACTCCTTACTTACAGTTCGTTACTGCATACTGTTTAACTTTAATTAACTTCTAAACTTTAAATCCTTGCAAACACGAAGTACTGGTTTATGAAAAACATTAATCAACTGGAGGTTAGGAGATATGACAAGATGATTATTTTACGTATTATCTTGCATATGCCACCAGGATCCGAATTAGAATTTTGGGGGTAAGAAAACAACAAAGAAGAAAAAACAAATATCAAACGAAATAAGTAAAAAATAGAAATAAAAAATGTTAAAATAGCTAGGATACACTAAAAAGCATACAGTTTAAATTTATTCAGCTTAAGATTTTAACTTATAAAATAATTCAAATTGTTAATTACATTTTCCACCTAAACTCATAAATTTTAATTTATCCACCTTAAACTAAATAATATTTTGGATATAAAGGAGGTATGCAAGGTTTTCCGTAGAATTCTTTCTGCAAAAAATTATAACCACTCGGTTGAAAACTTCAGCTTATTGACTTAAGGATAATACCAGATGCTAATACATGAACTTGCTACGCAGGAAGTACAAAAAAAGTATTTTCATCATTTTTAAAATGATTATGGATGTTCAGTAGACCCATCTCTGACACAAGGACCCAGTAACGATGTGGGGTTGCAGGGCCACTGTCCCTCTTAAGCACAATGTTTTTTACAGAATAATTGAGGCTCACTTACTCTCCTCAGTCAATACTATAATAGGCTCAAAGAAAAAAACCACTATATATATATATATATATATATATATATATATATATATATATATATATATATATATATATATATATATATATATATATATATATATATTTACATATATATTTATATAATTATACTATTATTGATGATTAAAGTAACAAGAAAGTAGTCACTATTACAGGCCAGAACGCCCTTTTGCGACTAATTGATATGTATATGATATAAAGGTTTGAAATAAAAATCTACCTACTTATATAAATAGATAAGTAGTATACTTATAAGTAGTATAAGTATACTCTGTACGTGTTTGGAATAAACAACGAGTGAAATACTTTTGAACTTGTAATTGAAACTTGTTATATAAATTTATAAACTTGTATATGATTACGGCTTAAAGATTTTTTATGGATTCTGGCTGTGAGTTAGTATTAAGCAATACTATCATCAGGTTCGTTCATTGAAATATTCGGATAACTTGCAAATCACCGGATCACTTGCCCCACTCAAAGATAAGTTATTATTTATTCTTATTGCATTCATTTAGCCAGTGTGGATCATTTCATAATTGTGCTTATTGAGAACTTCTCTGTAGATTTACCTTTTTCGCTTCATTGTTTTTGGACTGATGTTGAGTCGTGAGTGAAATTTACTTATCATGGACAATTGGAATACCAGTACGCTTTGTTATTGCCCAGTTTTGAATTTTGCTCAGCACAATCTCGATTTGGGGTTGGACCATCAGTTGATTGTGAAATACGCTTGTGATTTTTTCCCGTATGAAGATGTTCTTGGCGCTAAGAAACTTTTATATAGCAATTGCTTCCCAGATGAGCCTATACCTCATCGTTCGGGACCCAGTGCTAAAAATAGTTCATTTTCGGATATTATCGCTACTCTTTCTCGCTGCTCTGCAGAAAATATTGATATTCCAGAGTTCGTAATCAAATCCCCCTCTGAGTTCCCTAGCATTCTGGCGTCAGCTTATTCTATCCTTACCGCCAAAGTCAACCAGTGCCTTGATCAGCTAAAATCACTTGCTCACCTCAATATTCCAGCAACGTCTATAAATAGTTCTTTGGTCTCAGATAGTAAGGGTACCAATCGCAAACCCTCGTACACCGTCGTTCTTAAATATCCGCCTCCAGAACTAAGAGACCCCGTTTCTCGCAAGAAAAATCTTGATTCTTTCGCCGGACATGACAGAATTGTGTCGGTAAAGTCCGATCCGGTAAGAAAAAGACGGGTTGTCGTTACACGGGATAAAGTTTCCGCCATTTGTTTTGCCGCATTTGCTGTTGCGAGCTATCCAAATATTCTTGCTAAAGTGATTGATCGCAAACCTCTTGGAGTAATTAGGGAACTTCCCGATACTGTTTCTAGCAGTATACTCATCTCCGTTATTCCTGGTCTTGTTGAGGCCAGCCAGATCGACTCTTCTCATACATTCTGTTTAGAGTTCCTTGATTCCGCGGCACTAAAATCTGCATTCGCTAGAGGTCTGCACTTGGGTTACGAGTCTTTTAAAATATCGGAATACAAAGAATTGCCCAGACGGTGTCTTAGATGCCAAAGTATCCATCATTTATTAGCTCACTGCCCATGTGCCCCGAATGAGATGAAGTGATCTAAATGTTCTGGATGCCATTCCAATACTAAAGACCATCCTTGCTTAGAGGATCCAAAATGTGCCAACTGTGGCGAAGCTCATGTTTTCTATAGTATGAATTGCCCAGTGATCAAACGCGCTCTAAACTCTGCTCCAAAATGAATCAAGCCACTATTTTAAGTTTTGCTTCTCTCAATATTAACGGCACAAAAAACAAAGACTTGTTAATTAATGAATTATTAGTCCATGAAATAGTGTTCTTGCAAGAACATATTTTGACCAAATCAAACGTTTCTAGCCTGAAGCGATCTTCTGTCCACCATTTTTTTTCACAAGAGGCCAAGAAAACTAGAGGCCGCCCTTCCGGTGGCCTAGCAATTTTTTTCCGTTCCCCATAGAAGCCCTCTGTGATTCGTTGTGATGATAACATCTTAGCGATTCAAAGTGACAGTACCGACTTTATAAACATTTACTTACCTTGCGATCGACGTTTTATAGCATCGTTTACATCTTTCGCTAAATGTTGCTCCAGTTTAAAGTCTCTGCTCGAAAGTCTACGTTTGAAAGACCTAAATTGGGTTTTAGCTGGTGACCTTAACTGTGACATTCTTGGTACCTCCGATAGATCAATCCTCTTGCTAGAATCACTTCCTAGCATATATCACGTCGCAGTTAAGAGCCTCCCATTCATGTATATTCATAACAGAGGCTGTTCAAAATCGAACCTGGATCACGTGATCTCTTCCAGTTCCAGCTTAATATCATCGATTATCAGGGTGGACGAAGAGAAGATTGATGACGATCACCTTATTCTTAGCTGTAATTTGTCCTGTGAGCTATCTGGCGAAACACTTTTGGCTCAGCCGAAGTGGCATACGAAGTTGAACTGGGATCGTGCTAATGTCCCAATACCTTGCTACACTAACTGCTTTACTGTCGACCACAAGAGTGCCATATCACCTGCTGCAAACGTCAGTTTCCTCGCCTTCAAGTAGAGTTGACCTGAATTGCTATTATTATCAAATTTGTTCATTGCCGTAAATCAGCTTCCATAGCTGCAGTGCCTGTGGATAAAGTTAGGATTGGTACAAGAAAGCCTAATTGAACATTGATCCTGAAGTAAAAGGTGCTAAGCAAAAAGCCAAATTTTGGCTACGTATGTGGATATCATGTGACTGACCATTGTCCGGAGCTGTTTTCTCTGTGAAACAAAAGCGTAAACTTGAATATAAGGCCAGTTTGAAGAGAGCACGCCAGAATGCATGACCAGGCCTCTGGAATAAGGTTATTAATAGTGAGAAATGTTCCCCATCTACCCTATCTTGTCTCCAGCTAGCTAATTTTGTTGATCATTATAAGCGTGTGTTCAGTGTATTTAATATTTTTCTTCAGTCTTTTTATTATAAGTTGCTTAAACTGCTTTTACCATACCGTCTCCTGCAGGCTTATGTCCAGCCTGTAGCAATATCTGAAATTCGCCGGGCTTTAAGAAAAATTAAGCGTTCAAATAGCCTTGATGGTGACGGCCTTTCTTACCAATTTTTTGCCTATGATTGTCCTGCTCTACTTAACCATCTACAAATATTTTTCCAGTCTTGCTTAGCACAGTCTCTTGTTCCTGATAGTTTCGTTTGTGGCCATGTAACGTCTATTCAAAAGCAAGGCAAGGACCCCACGTTGATTTTACGCCCTTTCAATTTGGTTTTCGTATAATTTTCGGCTGCTCCCATGCACATCATGTTTTAAGCCGACTCATGAATGACGCCGTAAAAACTAAAATGTCTTTATACTGTCTTACTGTTGATATTTCTGGAGCTTTCGACAATATTGTGCACTCTCAGGCTCTAGTTTTCCTTGCGTCTTCAGGTATTAATCCTTCCGTAATCAGTTTATTGTCTTCTTGGTATTCAAAGTCTAAGATTCAAGTTACCTGGAAAGGCCAAATATCTGACCCGGTAAAAATTAATAAGGGAGTTCGGCAAGGTGTCGTATTGTCTCCTAGTATATTCAAAAGCGTGCTTGCATCGTGCCTGCGTCCCCTTAGAAGTTCTGTTTTTTACGGTAATATTGGTTTGTCTTCTATTGCATATGCAGATGACGTTCTTCTTGTTGCCCGGACTCGCCGTGGATTGCTTTCTAATTTTACTATATTAACCAATGAACTATCTACGATTGGACTGTCAGTTAATGCGTCTAAATGCGCGTTTATTTGTTTTAATAGCCCTTATGCAGTCGCTCTATTCGTTGCTGGGACTGCATTTCTACTATGTTCTTCTTTAGTTAGTTGGCTTGGTCTGTGTTTCAGCCCAACACTTTCTACTACCTGTTCATCCCTAGTGAATCAAGCCGTGAAAAACCTACGTGTCGCTTACGGAAAAATATCCTCAAATAAAAGCCGTTACAACCGCAACGGTTTGTGCATGATTTATAACGCTTATTGCGCCCCTCTGTTTTTGTTTTTATAAGACATGGCTCATCTGTTTCGTAAGAAAGGTCGACATACTTTACGTACGGCTTATTTCAGATATTGCAAATTCCTCCTCCGGCTTCCTAGATGGCACCAAAACAACTAAATAATTTCTTGATTTGGTTTAATAGATGTACCTTCTCGGATTTGGTCTTCCAGTGATGATTTCTGAAAAAAGACTATCAACTTTATTCACGTTTATGACCCTCTGCAGCCTTTTTTCCATATTGATACTTGTTAATTAGTCCATGTTGTCTTTTGTTAGTTTGAATTTTGTTTTTCTTCGCTGTTTATCGTATTTGTTTTTGTTTATATATAATACTCCGTACTTTGTGTTTTTTATACTTTAAGGATAATAAAGTTCATTCATTCATTCATATATATATATATATATTTATATATATATATATATATATATACTAGCTGTTGGGGTGGCGCTTCGCGCCACCCCAACACCTAGTTGGTGGGGGCGCTTCGCGCCCCCCCCAAGCCCCCCCGCGCGCGTAAGTCGTTACGCGCCATAATAGTTACGCGCCATTGTAGTTGTGTCCCTATGTCCCACCTGTGAATATAGATAGATATATATATATATATGGTTTTAACTACGTAAAACTTGCGAATATACAACATTCTTTGCTGTCCCATTGTCTTTGCATATAAATAGATTGTCAGGTTTACCGACTCTTGAACATGCAACATATAATGGTCCATGGGAAAACAATCTGTATTCAGATCTATACCTCATGATTCTAATGATTGCCCTTGAGCTTTGTTGATGGTGATTGCTAATCGACCATTCCCTGTCCCGGTGTCCCGGTCGTCATTTACATCCCCCTGTTTCCTCCGGTGTCCCCGTTGTAGTTGTGTCCCTGTGTCCCGGTCGTCATTTATATTCCCTGTGTCCCGGTCGTCATTTGTATCCCGGTGTCCCGGTCTGTATATACATTCGTTTTTTAGTTTTGTTTTTCTCCTTTATTTTTTTCCTTTTTTTTTCTTTTTTAGCTTATTTAGATTTTTAGATTTTTTAGTTTTTTTATTAGTTTTTAGTTTTTTTTTCTTTTTAGTTTTTTTGTCCCGGTCGTCATTTATATCCCCCTGTTTCCCCCGGTGTCCCCGTTGTAGTTGTGTCCCTGTGTCCCGGTCGTCATTTATATTCCCTGTGTCCCGGTCGTCATTTGTATCCCGGTGTACCGGTCTGTATATACATTCGTTTTTTAGTTTTGTTTTTCTCCTTTATTTTTTTCCTTTTTTTTTCTTTTTTAGTTTATTTAGATTTTTAGATTTTTTAGTTTTTTTATTAGTTTTTAGTTTTTTTTTCTTTTTAGTTTTTTTGTAGTTTTTACCTTCTTTTTAGTTTTGTTAATTTTTTTTTTACTTATGTCCTGGTCGTCATTTATGCTCCCTATGTCCCGGTGCTTTGTTGATTGCTAATCGAACATTCCTTTTGTCCTGGTCGCTTTCTCTTTGAGTGTCGTCATTTATTTTTTTCTTTTTTAGTTCTTTTAGTTTTTACCTTTTTTAGTTTTTTTTAGTTTTTTAGATGAAAATTTTTTTTAGTTTTTTCCTTTTTTTCTTTTTAGTTTTTATTGGTTTTTACCTTTATGTTAGCTTATTTTTCAGTTTTTTCCTTTTTTCTTAGTTTTTTTTTATTTTTTATTTTTTTTAGTTTTTTACCTTTTTTTAGTTTTTTTAGTTTTTTTAGTTTTTTTAGTTTTTAGCTTTTTTACTTTTTTTATTAGTTTTTAGTTTTTTTGTAGTTTTTGCCTTTTTTTAGTTTTTTCAGTTTTTTTTTTAGTTTTTTATTGGTTTTTACCTTTATTTTAGCTTATTTTTCAGTTTTTTCCTTTTTTTTAGTTTTTTTTAGTTTTTAGTTTTTTTAGTTTTTTACCTTTTTTTAGTTTTTTTAGTTTTTTAGCTTTTTTATTTTTTTTATTAGTTTTTAGTTTTTTTTGTAGTTTTTGCCTTTTTTTTAGTTTTTTTAGTTTTTTAGCTTTTTTATTAGTTTTTAGTTTTTTTTGTAGTTTTTGCCTTTTTTTAGTTTGACAACTTATTTTTATATATATAGATAGTTTTTTTTTTACTTATGTCCTGGTCGTCATTTATACTCCCTGTGTCCCTGTGCTTTGTTGATTGCTAATCGAACATTCCTTTTGTCCTGGTCGCTTTCTCTTTGAGTGTCGTCATTTATTAGTTTTTTCCTTTTTTTTTAGTTTTTTATTGGTTTTTACCTTTATTTTAGCTTATTTTTCAGTTTTTTCCTTTTTTTTAGTTTTTTTTTATTTTTTATTTTTTTAGTTTTTTACCTTTTTTTAGTTTTTTTTTAGTTTTTTTAGTTTTTTAGCTTTTTTACTTTTTTTATTAGTTTTTAGTTTTTTTTGTAGTTTTTGCCTTTTTTTAGTTTTTTCAGTTTTTTTTTTTTAGTTTTTTATTGGTTTTTACCTTTATAGTTTTTTTAGTTTTTTAGCTTTTTTATTTTTTTTATTAGTTTTTAGTTTTTTTTGTAGTTTTTGCCTTTTTTTAGTTTTTTCATCCCTATGTCCCGGTGCTTTGTTGATTGCTAATCGAACATTCCTTTTGTCCTGGTCGCTTTCTCTTTGAGTGTCGTCATTTATTTTTTTCTTTTTTAGTTCTTTTAGTTTTTACCTTTTTTAGTTTTTTTTAGTTTTTTAGATGAAAATTTTTTTTAGTTTTTTCCTTTTTTTCTTTTTAGTTTTTATTGGTTTTTACCTTTATGTTAGCTTATTTTTCAGTTTTTTCCTTTTTTCTTAGTTTTTTTTTATTTTTTATTTTTTTTAGTTTTTTACCTTTTTTTAGTTTTTTTAGTTTTTTTAGTTTTTTAGCTTTTTTACTTTTTTTATTAGTTTTTAGTTTTTTTGTAGTTTTTGCCTTTTTTTAGTTTTTTCAGTTTTTTTTTTAGTTTTTTATTGGTTTTTACCTTTATTTTAGCTTATTTTTCAGTTTTTTCCTTTTTTTTAGTTTTTTTTAGTTTTTAGTTTTTTTAGTTTTTTACCTTTTTTTAGTTTTTTTAGTTTTTTTAGTTTTTTAGCTTTTTTATTTTTTTTTATTAGTTTTTAGTTTTTTTTGTAGTTTTTGCCTTTTTTTTAGTTTTTTTAGTTTTTTAGCTTTTTTATTAGTTTTTAGTTTTTTTTGTAGTTTTTGCCTTTTTTTAGTTTGACAACTTATTTTTATATATATAGATAGTTTTTTTTTTTACTTATGTCCTGGTCGTCATTTATACTCCCTGTGTCCCTGTGCTTTGTTGATTGCTAATCGAACATTCCTTTTGTCCTGGTCGCTTTCTCTTTGAGTGTCGTCATTTATTAGTTTTTTCCTTTTTTTTTAGTTTTTTATTGGTTTTTACCTTTATTTTAGCTTATTTTTCAGTTTTTTCCTTTTTTTTAGTTTTTTTTTATTTTTTATTTTTTTTAGTTTTTTACCTTTTTTTAGTTTTTTTTTAGTTTTTTTAGTTTTTTAGCTTTTTTACTTTTTTTATTAGTTTTTAGTTTTTTTTGTAGTTTTTGCCTTTTTTTAGTTTTTTCAGTTTTTTTTTTTTAGTTTTTTATTGGTTTTTACCTTTATAGTTTTTTTAGTTTTTTAGCTTTTTTATTTTTTTTATTAGTTTTTAGTTTTTTTTGTAGTTTTTGCCTTTTTTTAGTTTTTTCAGTTTTGACGTCACCTGATCCAGTTTTTTCAGGTGACGTCACCTGACACATCCATCCATCCATCCACAGACAACTTATTTTTATATATATAGATATATATATATATATATATATATATATATATATATATATATATATATATATATATATATATATATATATATATAAATATAATGACAACCAAACAAAAATATATATATATATATATATATATAAATATATATATATATATATATATATATATATATATATATATATATATATATATATATATATATATATATATATATATATATATAAATATATATATATATATATATTTATATATATATATATATATATATATATATATATATTTTGTTGTGTTGCCATATATATATATATATATATATATATATATATATATATATATATAATGGCAACAAAACAAAAATATATATATATATAAATATATATATATATATATTTATATATATATATACATATATATATATATATATATATATATATATATATATATATATATATATATATATATATATATATATATATATATATATATATATAGTAGGCCCAAATAATTTCATCTTTTGCCGGATTTTTTTCTCACTCAAAAGTAATGACTCATAACGAATGTAAGAAGATCACAAAAATGCTTAAACGGGCACATTTCTTCCAAACCATTAACATATCATTAGAAAATGTTTCTCAACCTTTGGAGAGTTTGTAACCTTAGGACCACCTAAGTCCTGACCATCCGCAGTAAACTTGTCTGGAAACCATTATTAATCTTCTTGCTGAATCAAGATTGTTTTAACTTTAAATTTAACAAACAAATTCAGTTGTTATTTCACTACTATTGAAAAAAATTATAGATTATTTTTAATTTTAAAAGAGATATTACTTGACCTAAATTATAAATTTCATTTCACTTATTATTTGAGAGCTTTTATTATTTTTTTTCAATTCTTCTAAGAAAAAATGTCTTATACGTAACGAATAAACTATAGGAAGAAATGATTTTACATTTGAAGAAAAGTTCAAGATGCAAAAAGAGCAATCAATGCCATCATTTTTCAATTTTGTATATTTGACAGCTTTCATGTGCAATTCATGTGACAGCTTGGTATTTAGATAGATTGATATGAAGAAGGTGATTTGCTATGATCGCCAGTTTCCCTTGACATTTCACCGTTTTTTTTTCTCTTATATAATCAAATGTCTTGAGATGAAATGGTATAAAATCACAAATTTTTGAGCTATAGTTCCGGGGCTGCCAGCAAAGAGACAATTCAGTGCTTCTATGTTTTTTCACCTTAAGGGAGAATTTGGGGCCTAAAAAGGAGACTTTTGGCAGGAATTGGAAGGATCAAGTCAGCCCAAAAGTAACTGCAACTATAAAACAAAAGTAAACTATTGTTAAATAACTGGTCCTAAGAGCGGTCACAGGCTAGGCAGTATCCAGAGGTGGGAGGGTAGGGAGTTTGACCATCCCTAAGAAAATTGTCTGTCAGTACAAAGCCAATCAGGGAAAACAAAATTAGGTAACAGTTTCAAGTGTGAATATTAGTGCAACCTAATTTGCAAATGCTTTGTGTTTCAATTAGGTATAGTGGCCACGTTGAAATTTCTAGTAGGATTTAATGCTTATAGGTTCTGCATTTCTAAAATTCTATATATTCTATATTTTTAGTAGGTTTTAAGCCTGTTTCATTAGGCCCTAAACTTTAAGCCCATTCTCTGACGTTTTGAATAAATGCAGCCAAAGTTAGTTTCAATTTCTTGCAATAAATTATATGTGCTTTCTTTATATAAAAAGACCATTAGCCTTAAGTATTTACTATGCTGATTTTTTTTTTTTAGTAGTCATGAGTTGGGATAGGGAGTCAGGAATGAGTTCAGTTTGCATCGTTATCATTATCAGAGTTATCTTAGCTTGAGTTATTCTTCCACCAATTGCGATTTTCATAGCTCTCGTTGCGACAAAGCTAATCTATAGCATTTTTCAATAGCAAGTAAAATTTGACCCTTCATCAAGATCTAATCTATTGAATGGAAGACTATAGGAGATACACACATGAAAATTACACACAGTTTTTGGTATCACGAGTCGGTATAAACTTATTTTTCTTATAATTTTTTTTTTTGCATTCACTAAGGTTCTCTTGGAAATACCTATCCATGGTTTTCCAAATATTCATTTGGAAAAAAAAAGCTTTTTG
The DNA here is from genome assembly GCF_032884065.1 of Artemia franciscana. NCBI lineage: Eukaryota > Metazoa > Arthropoda > Branchiopoda > Anostraca > Artemiidae > Artemia > Artemia franciscana. The sequence goes on along the minus strand of NC_088877.1, from coordinate 41,188,752 downwards.
GCCCTCTTTTGATCCATATGGCTATAATCATTTTTTTGGATTAGGCTTTCTTTTGGCTTTAAGTTTCAAACTGTAAAAACCAAAATTTTTCATTTGGTTGTTTCAAATTATCAATTTTGATTAGAGTACTATATTTTCGTCTGTTCTACCCCATTGGAGAGTTAAAGTGAATCTGCACAACTAGTAAGTCAAACCTGAAGACGATATTTATTCATAGAAATACTAACGCTAGCAATCAGTTGATTGACATCAAAAAGACAACTACACCTTGAAATGCAATCAAAAACCTTATTAAGTTATTTAGAGCGGCTATTTATCCTAGATTTTCTTTTGCTGATGCTTATATTTGTTTTTTTTTCTGCGTCATCAGCTACTACAAGGAACTACACAATAGCATATTGAGCTCATTAAGAACTAATTTCTTTTAACTTAAGTTTAAAACTTCTTTTAAGTTTTACTTTTAACTTATTTTTGACTATTTTTTTATTTGGTCATTTAATTACTGTAAATTATTCTAATTATTTTGCTTATTTTTAATGTTTAACTTATTTGGAGCTCATTCAGAACTAATTTCCGATTTTGCCTAGTTTTTTAATACATGGCTATGTAATTTTTAATCTAACCAATACTAGCTAAGATACTGTTTTCACTCTCCTTGGAGCTTTAAAGTTTTACTTTTAACTTATTTTTGACAATTTTTTATTTGGTTATTTAATTACTGTAACTTATTCTAATTATTTTGCTTATTTTTAATGTTTAACTTATTTGGAGCTTTAAAATTTTACTATCGCAAGATATGTTGCTTATTCCTAAGTCTACGTTACCTCATTAGCTCTGAATCAATAAAACATCTATTAAATATAAAAAATATTTTTAATCAAACATATTTTTACATAGATATCCATTAGTCCTAGTTTTATCACGATGTGCTTTGAAAATAACACAAAATAAACTGCAAAGAATCAAAAAAGGAATATTCACTATATTATTATTAACTTCCGTTTCACAACTTTTGTAGTTTGAAGAGCTTGCAATGTAATAAACTATAAAGACTCTATTTCAAGTGGTCTTAAATTAAAGAAAAACCTTTATCCTTTTCCTTTTAAAATCTGGATCTTTTTCTCTTAAAGGGGAGGAGGGAGAGAGGTAGTTTTATACTAATTTGGTGACAGTTTTACAAAATTACAAACAGCTCCGGAAACAAACATCTAGAAAATCCAAATATCCGAAACAAACATTCAAAAGTTCCTGAAAAGCCAAGCACAGAGGCTGGCATATTCTTCCCGGTGTTAAATCAAAGAAGCAGCTGGGCTTGCTTGCCAAACCGTACAAATCATGACACTTTTATTGCTACAACAAGAAATATAACTACTTATTTTGAAACTAGTTACAAATCGACAAAAATAGTTCCATACCACCACAAAGTTCTAGTTATCATAATAAGAAGACAACTATGTTCTAAACCAATTCCGTTTAAGAACAAATAAAATTAGATATTTTGTTAGGTTCCCCACGATCTTGAATATACCTGAAAAATCAAAGGTGAAGTATATTTCGATTAAAACCGTTTGGTTACTCTGGGCCAATATCTGCTTTTTGTTAAGTTGGATTTACTGCCGCTATGATGGAGGTGAACTGATGAAAAATAACAGGGTTTTTAAAACCAATACCTTCTTCTTACTAAGCACATAAATTCACTAACAAAGCAGAGTGGTTTTTGCAAAACTCTGACAGCTTTTTGATGATTGGGAAACGTTTGCTGTTTCTCAGCAATTCAGAGAGGCTGCTTTAACTGCACCCTTTAGATTGACCCCCTTCTATACAAAAAGTCCACTAATCTTTACGGGTTGCCTTTCAACGGATATAGCGGCTGTTTTTTCATCTTACTGCAAAAGATACATTTCAGGAAGAAGCAGTGCTAGTAAAGCTACCTACAGATAAAACTTGAAGGTTGGACGCATCAAACCCAAAACAACAGAAACTCTAACAGGACCTGAAAACCTACGAAAAGACTCGTAGAAATTCATATTAAGAATGCAAAACAAACATTAACCTTGAAAAAGTAAATGAATACCTTCTAGCTAAATATGTGTACTTTGGGATGGCAGATTCAATTGCGAGTTTGATATTATCTAGTTAGTCTTCAGGAAATTCATAGTCAGATTTTTCAGAAGTATCTCCAGCTCTAATTCTATTTTGTGAAACAAAGGTTTTTCACATTGGAAAAGAAAATAAAAATCTGTAAACAACTCCAAGAGCTTGAACTCTTGAATCCGAAGTAGTGGCTTCTTTAGGGCTTGTGATGCCTTGTCATTCGCTTGAGTTAGATCCGTAGCTACTACTCCCTGAAAGTAGCTAATAAGTGCAGCCGAATTGTGCAGTAGCCGCACAATGCACTTCCAAAGAGACAGACAACTTTTCTGACTTAGGACAAGCACGTTCAGGACTGGGGTGTCTGTAAACTTCTAGTGCAATTCGAACTCAGAGCGTTATTTGACACTCATGCTGAAGTGATTATATCATCTGTGATACAGATCTCCCAATTGCTTTGGCAATCGTTTGCGAGCATAATAAGCAACTAAATTAATTGAATGACTGCCGTAATTGACACATACAACAGGTAGGAATTCAACTTTGATTCTACTCACAACCGGGTTAGTATACCAAAACATAGTATTATGAAATATAAACTCTTTCACAAAGCTGAGTATTATTACTAATACTAAATAGCATCAATAACATGCATAGCTTCCAACTAAGAATTTCACAACTTTTGGAAACATTTGATTGTCTGACGATTCTCAGTCAAGGCTGTGTGGTAGTTCAGCACTTTCTAAATTAAGTAGAAACTTGACTGGAAACTCAATAGTAGCAAATCTTTGCAAACGAATTGAGTTAGATCCGTAGCTACTACTCCCTGAAAATAGCTAATAAGTGCGGCCGAATTGTGCAGTAGCCGCACAACGCACATCCAAAGAGACGGACAACGTTTCAGACTTGGGACAAGCACGTTCAGGACTGGGGTGTCTGTAAACTTCTAGTGCAATTCGAACTCAGAGCGTTATTTGACACTCATGCTGAAGTGATAATATTATCTGTGATACAGATCTCCCAATTGCTTTGGCAATCGCTTGCAAGCATAAGAAGCAACTAAATAAATTGAATGACTGCTGTAACTGACACATATAACAGGTTGGACTTCAACTTTGATTCTACTCACAACTGGGTTAGTACACCAAAACATAGTATTATGAAATGTAAACTCTTTCACAAAGCTGAGTATTATTACTAATACTAAATAGCATCAATAATATGCATAGCTTCCAACCAAGAATTTCACAACTTTTGGAAACATATGATTTTCTGACGATTCTCAGTCAAGGCTGTGTGGTAGTTCAACACTTTCTAAATTAAGTAGAAACTTGACTGGAAACTGAATAGTAGCAAATCTTTGCAAACGAATCAATTTTTGTAAAGGATCAATAATAAACTAAAATGAATATGTAACTGCAGAGACAAAATAAAGTCCTTTGGAGCCATAAATGCCGCAGGACACTGCAAATATTAAAAAAAACGCATATCAATAATAACATTATACTCCTTCCTTAGTCCATGCTTTTTACTCTGCTGAATTATATTTGCTCCTTGCCCTCTTTTCCAATTTTTCCTGTTTTCATTTTTCAATATGTCCAATTGCTTTGGTAATTGTTTGTGAGCAGAAGAAGCAACTAAATGAATTGAATTACTGCTGCACTCTGGGGAAATCACAGATGAGACTTTGTCTTTTATTCTGCTCACAACTGAGTTATCTCCCCAAAACACAGTATTACACGTGTCCGCACAGAATCCATTCCACTTCTCTGTAGGTATATTTTATCTTGAAGAACATCGTAAATAAGGTTAAAAAGGTTTTTGCTTTCCCAACACAACAGTAAAGCATATCAAGGGGGTCTGCTTGCATTTCAAACTCCTTATTGCAGATTAAAACTGCAAAAAATTTTCAAGTTTTGCCTTTCTTAAACTAGTGATAGGTTGTTGTTTTTGATCACTAATAGAACGGTTCACCCATTTAGCTAGTTCGAAAATCCTTCTCCAGTAAAAAAAGGAAATGAAGAAAAATTTAACATCTGACAAATGTCTGTTTCTTACTAAAATTTTGTTAAAATTCCAAAGTCTGACACACTTTATTTTTTTGTCTGACAAGAGGGCCAAAAATCCAACAATTTTGGAAAAGTGGAAGCAGAGTGGACGCACTGAAATGAATAGTGTTTACGACATTCTACCTATTTCTATACAAGCTATAGTTAGCATACAGTCTTTTTTCCAGAAGAACTGAGGTTCACCGACTCAAGTATAAACTATTTGCGCTTTATCTTTTCGAGAAGAGACATTATTTTAAATTTGTTGAGACTAGAGTCAATGAGAATGTCATAACCTAGGAAAAATATCAGAAAGAAGATGGGGTGGAAAAGTGAAGGGAAATGCAAAGTCCGGTTCAAACAGGGCAGGTCTCCAATTCCCAGTGGGAAGGATCCACCGTCTTTTAAGATAGAGCTACTATGTGGAGCGATTGTTGCAGGGGCACCCGTTTACCTTGCAGTAGTGATGGAGTATTTGGTTCAGTTCATCGTTTGCTTCATCGTTTAGTTCTTTCTTTTTTTGTGTGTGTACAATTGTGTGATAAAGCATGAATTAATTTTTTTTCAACAGCTATTAATAACAATCTAATCTAATAAATGTAACAATCTAATAATCTTCTAATAAAGTGCTTATTTTATAATATTTAACATTGAGTTTACCTGACATCTGGATCCCTCCTACTAAAGAATAAATCAAGATCTTAGGTTTATGTCTGAAAGTTATCAATCCTTAAGTTACCAGAATTGGACAAAAAGAAAGTGCATTAGAGCCAGGTAGAGAGGGGGGGTAGGGTGGATCAGCAACTGAATATTATTATTATGGTTTAATTTTAAGACAAAAAGTTAATTTATCAAAAGGGGCTTTGACGATTGAATATCTAGGTATGAATTATCTTATTCTTTTTTCAATAATAATTTTATTAATTAAAAAGCTAATAAAAGCTAAATTTCTTACATTTTGAAGAAAAAGAATTTGGACCCCCTATATGAAAAAGGCTGTCCCCTCCTCAACGCCCCACTCTTTACGATATTGTTTCACTCTCTGTCACAACTCTACTTTTTAAAACAATGAAGACTATATATAAAAACTATATATATATATATATATATATATATATATATATATATATATATATATATATATATATATATATATATATATGTATATATATATATATATATATATATATATATATACATATACGTATATATATATATTCATATACAGAACAATTTCTTTTCGTTTTAAGTTTTAATGTCGCTCCTTACTATCAGTTAAAAATGCTTCTATTTTATTTTATTTTTCATCTTTATATTGTTGAGCCGTTTAAAATTATCTCCGTAAATCCTGTTCCCCTTCATGGGAAACTCCCTTCCCCTGCGAGAAACTTTTCCTCCGAGAGATTCTCTCACACAGCTAAAATTTGCGGTATTTGCGGAACTAATTTTGTAAGGCATAGTAGCAGAATTACCAAAGAGGTCAAAAATATTTTTATGAAAACAAAAATCACAAGTAGAGCAATTCTCAAATGAATGAAAGAAAAGATCTTCGACAGATATACGCAATACTTTATTTTCGTCTATTAAGTCTTAATGCTACTTCTTATTTTCAATTGGAAAAAACTTAGTTTATTTTATTTATTAGCAACCACAAGCTGAACACATACAATATCTTTGTCTTATTATCGAATAAAAATTTTAGTTTTGTAGCTGCTTAAAGTAAAATTTAATGCTAAGATTAGCCTTAAAATAACTCAAACAAATTATTGCTGATATTGGTCATTATTTAACAAAATTCCAACTTTAGAGCAAAAAGTAAGATACTGAAAAGGGGATGAACTTCCTCAAATATTTAATATAAGGGGATTCATCCCCTCATCAATACCTCACCCTTTACGCTAAGGTTTGAATTTAGTTTCAGTTCTTTTTCGAATGACCCCTGAATAATAAAGGAAGTTTAATTAGAATCAATAGCTCGTTTCAAATTACAAAAATTACTTTAGCGTAAGTAGCGAAGTGTTGACGAGGGGACAAACCCCCTCATATACATAATAATTTCTGTTCCTTTTAAGTGTTAATATTACTCCTTACTTTCAGTTGAAAAAACTTTAAAAAAAATTAATTTCTTATCGTTTTTAAATAATGCTGGAATATCCAGTCTCCCCTTCACGGAAAACTGTCTTCCCCACTAGAAATTTCACCATTGAAGGATCCTCCCACATAATTCAAATCCCTCACAACCCCTCCCACCATTATAATATTCCCTGAAAATGTCTGTATACTTACCAACAACAAATACTATATATAAACAATGGGCATAGTTCATAACTTGCAGCCCTTCCACTTGGGACTGCGGGAAATTAAGTTGTCCTCAAAGACATGGTTATTTTGACTATGCTAAACGAAATGGCTATCACAAGTTTTGATCTGGTGACTTTGGAAAAACATTAGCGTGGGAGGGAGCCTAGTTGCAGCCAAACTTTTCGGTCACACAGAAAGGACACTAGAAATTTCAATTTCCGTTCGCATGAGCACTCTCACAAAATTCTAGCCCCAATGGGTCCATACAATCACCTCTGGGAAAAACAACAAAACAAATAAACACACATGTGTAATCTAGTTAAATTTGATTTAGTTTTTTTTAATATGATGAGCTTGCTTTTATTAAAATAGAAACGGGTTTATTTTTAACATCTTTTCACTATAAAAGGATAAAAATGATTATAATGAAAAGTACCAGATTTACCCAAAGCTCGCAGTCGGTCACACATCCAAGTATTAACTGGGCCCAGAGACCCCTAATATTGTTTGACCTCCAGGATCTGACGAGACAGGGTACTTTCATCGTGGTATGGCCACCGGTTATTTAGTTTTACAACAAAATTACGTTTGGTCAACAAACGGATGAAAAGAAATGCAATGGCAAATTTCATAGTCATGGAAGGTGGGTTTTCAATAGAGTAACATTTGGAAAGAATCAAAAACCTTTTATTTATTGCATGTAAACTTTCTTCTTTCTTGAAACAAAGTGGTATGATGCCCCAAAGTTTACCAAGCTATGATAGTAACCCTTTATAGCTTCCTAGTTTAAAATAGTTGAATGACACGGTCGAAGATTTGGCACTTGTTTTTGGGGTTGTGTTTCAAGCAGCTCCTCGATCCTTTAGTGTAGTCGACTGGTTTTGTGGGAAGTGACGTACCTCTGCTACAATAAATACATCTCTTTTGTTACTCTGCAAGCACAACTTTATTTTTGTAGCAGATGGGAAAGCTTTATAAATTTATTTATTTACCTATAAAGTTTCTACAGTTTATATCAAAGTTTAGCTATCTTAGTTTCTTTGACTGATTTTTTTCTTCTTTTTTTCTTTGTTAAAATACGTGACTATACCTAATATGTATTCATGCTTTACTTTCATATTAATATAAATGTAAAATTTGTTCTCTTGAATTATTACTTTTGGTTACTCCTGTAGAAATTGCTGTGGAAAAATGGTCTAGCGTCTGTGCTATGATGATGAAATATTTGAAATGGGAACAAAGTGTGCCATATAGCCTGTCGTATTTGGTAGTCTCAAAATCTGTCGCATAAGGCTTATACGAATGTCAAAACAAGACGTAAAATGACTTATTACTTTAACAATAAAGGGGATATAGGAAATACTTATTTGTACAACTTCCCCAAAAATAAGAAATGGGAAAATTGAAATAGAATATTTACCACTGTTATGAGTAACCTACAAAGTCCAAAAGTCCAAAAACTAAAATTATAAGGACAATTGAGAATTCATGCCGCTATCTGATATTTAAGCTTGTAGATAAGGCAATAATTAAATAGTAGGTGTCATTATTATTTTTATCTTTTTTCTTTGAGCCTATGATAGCATTTACTGAGGAGACAAAGTGAGCCGCAATTATTCTGTAAAAATCAATGTACATAAGAGGGAGAGTGGCCCTGCAAACCCCCATTGTTACCAGGTCCTTGTGTTAGAGATGGGTCTACTGAACATCCATAATCATTTCAAAAATGAGGATATTATTTTGTTTTTATTTCTTTGAACTTCCTGCGTAGCAAGTTCAGGTATTTGCCTCTGGAATTATCCTTAAGTCAATAAGCTGAAATTTTTAACCGAGTGGTTATATTTTTTGCAGAAAGAATTCTACGAAAAACCTTGCCTACCTCCTTCATATCCAAAATATTATTCAGTAGCTGAATAAATTTAAACTGTATGCTTTTTAATGTATTCTAGCTAGTTTAACATGTTTTTGTTTTCTTGTTTTACTTATTCCATTTGATATTTGTTTTTTCTTCTTGGTTGTTTTATTACCCCCAAAATTTGAATTCGGTTCTTTGTGGCTCATGTAAGATAATACGTTAAATAATCATCTTATCATATCTCCTAAGCTCCAGTTGATTTCTGTTTATGTTGATTTATGTTAATGTTTCCTATAATGCAGTAGCTCATGTTTGCAAGGATCGAAAGTTCAGAAGTTAAATAAAGTTAAACAGTTTGCTGTAACGAGTTGTAAGTAAGGAGCGACGCAGCTCAATTGTAACCGAAACTTAAAAAACAAAATTTTGATACCAATAGATACATCAAAAGAATCAATTTCTTATGCTGATTTTATACATAAATAAGTTTCGATTAAGTTTAGTCCTACTCATGAAAAGCTATCCGCCTGAGAAAATTTGCCTTATCTTCAAAACAATGGGAAACACCCCATAAGAGTCATAGTCAAAAGTCACCCCTAAAAATGAAAAATGTGGAATTTTGTATTGTTTGCCACAAGCAAGATTACGGATATATGTTTTATTAAAGGGTAATCGTATTGACTGAGTGGTCCTAAAATATTTCAAGATGGCCCATTCAAACGAAAATTTAAAGTTCTAGTACCTTATTTAGGTTACAAAAAAATTGGAGGGCAACTACGCCCCTTATAACTCTATTTTTTTTTTCAAAAGTGACCGGATTAAAATTTTGAGATAGCCATTTTGTTCAGGATAGTCGAAAAATTTAATGACTATATCTTTGAGGAAAACTTAATCCCACACAATCCCCGCTGCCCATTGTTTTCATATAGTACTTGGTATTGGAAAGTATACAAACGTTATCAGGGGTTTTTTCTGGTGGGGGGGGAGGAGGGGGCTGGATTTCCCTGAATTACTTAAAAAGCAATGATAAATTAAACCAAAAAACAAGTTCTTTCACTTGAAACTAAAAGTACATTAAAACTTAAAACGAACAGAAATTATTGCGTATATGAGGGGGGTTACCCCCTTCTCAATACATTGCTCTTTAGGCTTAAGTTTTTGTAGTACTTTCAAAAGAGATATTTATTCTAATTAAACAACTTTTGTGATTCAGGGGTCATTCTCAAAGAATTGGAATAGAATTTAATCTTTATCGTAAAGAGCAAGACATTGACGACGGGGCGAAACACCTCTTACTTGCAATAATTTCTGTTTGTTTTAAGTTTTAATGTTGCTCCTTACTTTTAGTTAAATTTTTCTTTTATATTCCATAAAAAAAGTCAGTTGTACGTAATTTTTTGTTTTTTGCTTAAATAAAAGACATCTTGGTTTAAGTTGTATTTTATGAAAACACGGTTTCGAGATGATTATTATAAAAGTATTTAAAAAATGAAAGCCTAAACATGGTTAAATTGGAGGGATTCTCCAAAGAAACACCCAAGGACGCTGCAAGAAGCTTTTTTTTTAATTGCTTTGCAGTGTACCCAGCGATTTATTTTGGAGGGAAGAGGACAAATTCATAAAAATAAGAATTAAAGGTTAATTATGAAAAGTTTGGCAAAATTAGAAGATTTGGGGGTGGAGATTGATTATATTTATTCTAATATTTTCATAAAAAATATTTAGAAATCTCTTATATATATTAGCATATTTTTACTAATTCAACAAATTTTTTATTGTAGGGGAGCTACCCAAGATATTATAAAAGATAGATGCTACAGCACTAAAAGAAAAGTGATGTAACTATTTCAGTGCCCAGTGTCGTGAGATCCTGGAAATCAGATAACAGATACATGTTCATTTATTTTTTACCCTGACGTGAATGTATCAAATACAATTGGAAAAGGGCTCATTTGACTGGAAATTAAAGTTCTTGTTCCCTTTTGAAGTGACCAGAAACATTAAAGGGCAGCTAGTCCCTTCTAGGTATCGATTCACCATGATCCAATTTAATCAATAATTCATAAATCATTTAATGCAAAATTTTCATACTAACAACACTGGAATATGCAAATCTATCCATAAAGTAAGACAAGTAACCACGTCTATATACAGTATAATTCAGATTTTGAATGCTGTAAGCCATTACCAATTCAACGATAAATATGATACTTTACTTTTGATAAATGTTATATCTAATATTATGAAATATGATATTTATAGCTAGTATATGACTTGCCACAGAAAGTATATGTTTCAAAAGCATACCTACCGAGCAACTCCACACGTAAATCAGACTTAAACTGGTCAAGGCTACCTATTTCCTTGATATCTATACTCAGTTTATTCCAAAGTTTTGAAGCTCTGTAAATAAGTGAAAAAGAAGACCTACTTGAAACTAATCGAGGAACCCCAGTATTACCTCGTATCCGAGTAATGGGGTGGTGAACATCAGACCTCTCACAAAATATTCCTGTAAAACAATCAGGAAGGCTACCTCTGTAATACCTATATATAAAAATCAACGTATAAAAATCACGTAATCCAGCTGCAGGCATTATATTTAAATCTCTATACATAGACCTCAAAGACTCCTGACTCCCAACACCTCAAAAACTCAGATAGCATTATTCTGGATCACACGGATTGGACGAACAATCGAAGGGAAAGACCCAAGCCAAATCGACGAGCAATACAAAATGTAAGGGTGAATCAGGGAAAAATATAACAATCGTAGAACATTTGGGGGGAAAATATGTTTTAATTTGCGCATGATACCTAAGTTACGTGACAATATTTTCGGAACTGACTTCACATGATCTTTAAATGATAGGGTTTCATAAACATTGATTCCGAGGTATTTGGTGAATCTTGTTCGTTTAATAATTCCCCGCTCCGAAATTATTTCCGTAAACCAAGGGTAAAAATTCGGAGATCGAGAGAAAATAACAAAATTTGACTTATCTATATTCAGGTCAAGGTGGTTTATTTTAAGCCATGTACATATTTTGCTCATTGCTGCATTTATCGTTGACATGAGCAGTTCTTCTGTAGGGGCAACACACACCAAGGTTGTATCATCAGCAAATAAGGGCATAGTAAGCTGGGTCTTACTCGGACCATTGTCAACAAAGTCGTCAATTCTGGGCAGAGCTTTCACAACATGCGGTAGATCATTATTGAAAATTAAAAACAGAGTCGGACCCAGTACGGATCCTTGGGGAACCCCCCAATTAACAACATTTTTACTAGACAAAAATCCTTGTAAATTGACATACTGCTGTCTATTTTGAAGATAAATGCAAATCAAACCCAATGTAGCGCCCCTTAATCCATAAAATTCACATTTTTTTAATAATATTCGAGGGTCAACAGTGTCAAACGCCTTAATTAAGTCCGAAAAAACACCAGCTACCCTAAACTTTTTATCAAGAGCATCATTAATTATAGTAGTAATAAATGAAATCGCCATTTCTGTTGTTCTGCCCTTCCTGAAACCAAACTGATTTGTATGTAGAAGCTTATGACGCTCCAAGTACTAATAAATTCTAATATTAATACATTTTTCTAAAACTCGTGAAACAACAGGTAATAATGAAATTGGTCTATAATTCCCCAGATCATTCTCATTACCACCCTTAAACACAGGAATTATTCTTGCAATTTTAAGACAATTGGGGAACTTCCCTTGCTTAAAGCAAGCATTAATTAGGGACATTAATATATGTGAAATGCTTGGAAACACGGCTTTTAAAATAAGAAGGTTAATTGAATCACTCCCAGCCGAAAAAAATTTCATCTCAAAGATAATCTTACGAACTTCATCATGAGTGACAGGCCTTAGATACATTGATACATCGACAGAAGTATCCATAAAAGTCTCAAGCGGAGGATCATTATCAGAATCTACTGTAGTACGAGAAAATCGAGCCCCAACAGTTGCAAAATGTTCCGAAAGAGTATTACAAATTACAGCAGGCTCATTCGATTTTAACCCATCACTTGTAGTAACTTCATCAGGCAGAACCGGATCTGTTGAACATATAACACTTAATTTTATATAAATAAATATATAATATAAATAATTTAATAATTTTCCAAGTTTTAGCTGGGTTACCACAAGCATCTTTAAATTTACACTCAAAATATTTTTTCTACGCGTTTCTCAAAAGTTTATTAAGAGTATTTCTATAATTTTTATAAACTCTTATTTAAACTGGATCGTTTTCATTCCTTATTGAATCCCTATATAACTGGTCTGTCTTATTTATGCACCGCAGATGACTAGGTGACACCCACGGCTTTTTGGGCATCTTTTTCCTTGACCTTGTCCGATTCACTACACAAGTTTTACTCAAAATAGAGATCAATGTATCATAAAATCTTTGAAAACTTATATCTGTATCATCCAGATTTTTAACTTTATTATTCCAATCAACATTAGAAATCTCTTGTTTAAACTTTTCTAAGTTACCCTGTTTGAGCACAGGTAACATACTCATTTTCAGTCCAGAACCTTGCTGCCTCGGGAAACAAACTTTAAAACTTGCCAAAATCCCAAAATGGCCAGAAACATCAGTAATAATTACCCCTGGATCTGAAAATTTAGAATTAGAAAGAATATTATCAAGTAGCTTTGCCGTTAAAGTGGTAACACGCGTACAAATATTGATAGTGGGAAATAAACTATATGACATGCAAAGCTGTAAGAAATCTATAGGAGTATTCGAATTCATATCGTTAAGGTCGATATTAAAGACCCCAAGTATGAAGAATGGGTGCGAACCAGTAGGTAGTTTATCCAACTGTTCCTCCAAAATATCCAAAAAGGCCGGTATAGACCCAGATGGTGGTCTATATAGTACAACAACATAAACATCTTTTGGCTTAAGCCTGAGCTGAAGGATAAGTGGCTCAAATAACATCTCGTGCAACAGCACTAGATCACTTCTTACCAAAACCTCGATATCGCTCCGTATATAAGCTCCAATACCTCCATATTGACGAAATTGACGATTCCTATGATAAAATGTATACCCTGGAATATCCAAGAGAGCAGAGTTATGCTCATTTAGCCATGTTTCTGTGAGACCAATAGCCTGAAAAATGGAAAGTTCACATATCTCGCTTATAAAATTAAAAGATGAATTCAAACCCTGGCAGTTAAGATGGAAAACTCTGAGATCTTCAGAATCACCACCACCATTCCCGGACCTCAAACCATCCTTAAATAGGTACTTTGAATTGCAAGAAACATATTGACCAGCAATCCCAATATCATAATTCCGGTGGAGCTGTTCCGTAGACATACTACCAAAATCCACAAATGAAGCTTCCAAAATTTTTAAGACGGCTGTTGCCCGGGGTGCCGCGATCACCATCCACCATATTCATACAGTTTTACAACAAAGTAATATGGCCTCATCTCCACAACAAACGAAAAAGAAAAGAAAAAGAACTAAACAATAACAAAATAGAATATAAGAAACAACAAAAGAATGGCACTTTCCATCTCAGGAAAAAACAAACACAAAAAGAAACAGGCCGTATTTTGTTAACCCGTAACGAATCCATGTACAAGTTACCAAATAAAACGGCTACTAATTCCCACAATCACACAACCATAATTATTGCAACGAAATTGTAAGTTTTATTTTTTATTAAATTTTGTTATTATTTTTTTAATTGATCTTTTCAATAACAAATAAACACTCACTAGTTCTAACAACTGCAATAAAAAAGATAAGAATCCAACAAACACTTAGCATTGTACCAAGGCACTTTAATAACACGGTTGTCCTTTTTAACAGAGATGCTGGGTGGTAGGGTAGGAGGTAGCCAGCATTCCACACCTTTATCCTTCAAACACCTATGTAACCCAAGTATTTCTTTACGCAAAACCGGCACACGCGGTGAGACATCATCACTAATAAAAAAAGACTTATAAACACCGAACTCTTTCCCTTTTAATTTTTTCATATTACTTAGAATCAAAAAACGTGCCTGGACACTGTCCACCACAGTGAAGTTTATTTTGTTTAACAAAATTCTTGGAACAGTGAACCACAGTGAATGGTGGCAACTTGTCAGGTGAGAGTGACAAACCAGCTACAATCACCTCAGAAACCCGAGATGCAGCCTCATTCAAGGGTACATCATTAATGCCACAAAACAGCAAATTATGCAACTTGTCCCTATTTTCATCAACAAGAGACTGGGACACAACCACATTCATTTCCTCATTGTATTTCTTAATCAGCTGTGACGGGGCTTTTACAATACTTTGCAGAGCTAGAAATTCCGATTTCACTGTTGCAATTTCATTGTCCGTTGCATTACTTTTATTTTCAAGCCCAATAATACGACTTTTAACTGTACCCAAATCGTTCTGAATTTCAAGTACACTCTGCTTTAGGGTTTCCATGTTCACATTTATAGATTGGACCATTTCCAAAATTTTAATGATATTCTCTGCATTCGTTTTCTGGCAGTCCGCATTAACACTCGTATCCGAATTACTAGTAGAATTCATAACCGGATCCAATAGCTCAGCTTCTGTCCGGTTGCGTTTGGGTCTGGCTTTCTTTCCCATCCTGACTTTATCAAAATAATATGTCACCTACCTTTGCAAAAACTTATTTTTTACCCACGCTAGTTTACAACGTGCAATTTGCATAAACCGTTAAAAGGGCACGGCTAACACCACATCAGGATTCCTCAGGAACTAACTCGAACGCATTACTCACTCCTTTATATCCAAGATTATATTGTGACAATTAATTTAAACAATTATCACTCTATTATTCACATAAGTCTACAACATGGCATAGCAACCTTTGTATCTGGGCAAAAGCAGTCAGACAAGTTTATCCATTGACTGCTGAATACGAACAGAAGCTTCTGTAGCTTCTGGATGGGTTATATTAAACTTAATGAACTTTAAACAAATGGAATCAGTATATGTTTTTCTTATGTTTATGATGTTCTTGAAATTCCCTTTTTTAGAGTTTTGATTACTATTAGTCAGAATTCCTTCTTACTTCCAGTTCATTGGCATAAAGGGTTTGGTATTTTACAGCTTATCCAAAAAAATGGTTGCATCAAACTTTAGAAGCCATTCAAAATATTCCAATACCTTGAACAAGTGTTTTAAAATTACCACAAAATAAATAATTGGTAGATTAAATTCATGAAATAACGTAAAATAAAGTATTCCCTTGGAAATATATTGTACAATTGCTGTTTTAGGGTTGCCTTATAGCTTAAAGACCAGTTAAGCATTTTTTTTTCAGCATCACTTTCAGTTTCCAATGAAGTTTTTCAATGATTCTGATTTTGCTGGCCTTAAACAAAGTAATGCCCCTTCATCTAGATTTTCATCAATTTAATTAACAGTTCAGTTGAATCCTTTAATAATCTTGTGTTTAATGGCTCATTTTATAGAAATTGATAAGGCTAAAAACCTCTTGAAATAAAATATTTTTTTTTTAAATATGATCAGTGTTTCTACGAAAAACTTTATTTTTATGTAGTAATGTAATAGCTTATGTTATTATAACATTAGAAACTTGTCACTTCTGCGTGCTTATGTAATTAAAAAAAAACATTTAAAACCAAATCAATGTATTTACAATGAACTTCATTTTATATACTAGATAAAGTACGTCGTCATAGTTTTATTAGAGCTTTGACATTAAAAGAAAATCGGTAAGCTATAACCTTAGCTCCGATAACATTGGTTATGATGTCATGATCATAATACGACGGGGTGTAACAATAACTAGCTTAAACAGTAATATGGTTTCTTCTAAGCAAGATACACGTAATAAAATTCAAAGAAGTTAAAAACTTTTTGTAGTTAAAAAAGAGAATTAAAAACTGCATTTTAGTATAACATTGTATTGCCTCCTGTTATTATCATCAGAAGTTCGTCGTATTTATCTTATTAAAACATAAATATTGAGAATAAAATCAATATTTTTATTAAGAACTTTTATTATTATAAGAGGCATGTCGACATAGTTATGTACAATGCAGTAATTTTGGGGCATTTTAACATAAAATTTGATTTGTCAACTGAAACTAGATTAATTGCTGAAATTTTTAAATAAGGTAGTTTTATTTAGCTACAAAATGCAAAAATATTTATTGAGTCTTAGTAGTAATTGTAATTATTTAAATCAAACCAGAAAATACCTGAAAATCTTTAAATTAGTTTTTACTCGTTACACGCTTTAAGAATTTATTCTGCTACTAGAAAAAATTTTGCTACCACAGATAACAGTTTAGTTTATCCCTTTAGTAATCTTGTGTTTAGTGGCTCATTTTAAAGACATTGATAAGGTTAAAAACTTCTTGTAATTAAAAAATATTTTTTAAATATGATCAATGTTATTACGAAAAACTCCATTTTTATATAGTACTGTATTATAACATCATAAACTTGTGCTGCTGTAATAAAAAAAAACATTTAAAACCAAATAAATGTTTTTACAAAGAGCTGCATTTGATAAAATAGATAAAAATGTCGTCATAGTATTATTAGAACTTTGACATTAAAAGAAAAACGGTATGTTGTAACCTTAGCTCTGGTAACATCGGTTATAATATCATGATTATAATATAAAGGTGCGTAACAATACCTAGCTTAAACAGTAGTATTGTTTCTTTTAAGCAAGTTACACTTAATAAATTTGACAGAAGTTAAAAACCTTTTGTAATTGAAAATAATTAAAAACTACATTTTCTATAACACTGTATTGTCTCATGTTATTAACATCAGAAATTTGTCGTAATATTTACATGCTTTTCTAATTAACAAAAAAATATTGAAAATAAAATCGATACTTTTATAAAGAACTTTTATCATTACAAGAGGCAAGTCGACATAGTTATGTAGAATACAGTAAATATGGGGGTTTTATTATAAAATTTGATTTGTCTACTGAAACTAGAATAATTCCTGAAATTTTTAAATAGATTAATTTCATTTAACTAACAAATGCAGAAACATTTATGGCGTCTAAGTAGTAATTTTAAATATTTAATTCAAACCAGAAAATACCTGAAAATTTTTAAATTTGTTTTTACGGGTTATGCGGTTTAAAGATTTATTCTGCTACTAGAAAATTTTTGTTACAAGAAATAACAATTTAGCTTATACTTTTAATAGTCTTGTGTTTAATGGCTCATTTTCAAGAAAAAAGCTAAGGTTAAAAACCTCTTGTAATTAAATTTTTATTTAAATATAATTAATGTTTGTAGGAAAAACTCCAATTTTATATAGCACTGTAGTAGCTTATGTTATTATTACATCAGAAGCTTGTCACCTCTGCGTGCTTCTGAAATAAAGTAAACGTTTAAAATCAGATCAATGTTTTTGCAAAGAACCGCCTTTTATATAATAGATAAGGACTGTCGTCATAGTTTTAATAGAACTATGACATTAAAAGAAAAACGGTATGTTATAACCTTAGCTCTGATAACATTGGTTATGCTGTCATGATTATAATATAAGGGGGTATAAGAATACCTAGCTTAAGCAGCAATACAATTTTTCCTAAGCATGTTACACATAATAAAGTTGATAGAAGTTAAAAACCTTTTGTAATTAAAAAAATAATTAAAAACTGCATTTTTTAACACTATATTGTCTCATATTATTAACATCAGAAATTTGTCGTCACATTTAAGTGCTTTCCTAATGAACAAAAAAATATTGAAAATAAAATCAACATTTTTATAAAGAGCTTTTATCATTACAACAGGCATGTCGTCATAGTTATGCATAATGCCGTAATTTTTGGGGATTAACATTAAATCTGATTTTTTTACTGAATCTAGAATAATTCCTGAAAACTTTAAATAAAGTGATTTTATTTATCTACAAAACGTAAAAATATTTATGGAGTGTAAATATTCATTTTAATTATTTAATTCTAACCAGAAAACACCTGAAAATTTTTAAATTAGTTTTTAAATGTTACGCGGCTTAAGAATGTATTGTACCATAAGACAAAGAAATTTAGAAATTGTGAATTTAAAATGAATTGTAAATTCATCAAAATAATAATACTATTTTGCCTAATATTTTTTAAATATTCTGAAATGAGACCTATTACGACCAGAACCATACAAACAATTGCAAGAACAACTGACGAAAAAAAATATCAAATCTCTGCAGATGAGAGTGAGTTAAAAAAATCTAATCACGATGGACAAGATAATATTGACTCAAATGTGAAAAAAGATGAGAGCATAGAGGATGAAAATCTGATGATTTTTGATCATGTCCGATCACAGTCCGATCATACAGGTATGACAACTGCAGAAGCAAATCAACTTCAATTTGAGGCAAGCGAGACAAAACAAACAGACCAAAAACGAGACGAAAACAAGAAAATACAAGAAGGTATAAACTACAAGAAAACAAGAAGGCGTAAAAATAGGAAGAGGCAGTCTCATCATGCGGGTAAGACAACTACAAGTAGTAATCACCCTACTTATACAGGAACGACAACTGCCACTACGAATGGAGACGAAACCAAAGACTTAAATAAAAAAGATGATGACATAGATATTTTATCATCTTTGCCAATTATTATTGCTGGAAGCTTTGTTGGAGTATTATGTTATCTACTTTTCGTAGGACTTTGTAAATTGGTTATTTTAATATTAGAAGCGAAAGGCTATTGAGCAGATCATTCGTTGAAAGTGTAAGAACCACAAAAACAATACCAGCAATAAAAAGGCGAGATCAAGAAAGAAAGTAAGAAAGAAAAAAATTAAGAAAGAAAGAAAGAAATAAATAAATAAATAAAGAAAGACAGACTAGACGGATAGACAGACATACACACAGACGACACATACAGGCAGATAGATAAAATAGACAGACAGACAAGACAGACAGAAAGACCAGGCAGAAAAACTGACAGACAAGACAGACTAGACAGACTGACAGACAGACCAGACCGGACAGACAATCAAATCAAAAACATAGATAAACCAGACATACCAGACGGACAGACAGAAGAGAGAGACAGACAGACAGACAGAATGACATACAGACCAGGCAGATAGACAAACAGACAGATATACAGACCAGAGAGATAGACAGACCACAGAGACAGGCAGAACAGTCAGAAAAACCGAAAAGAAAGACAGACAAACCAGATTAGACAGACCAGAAAGACAGACCGACCATAAAAAACAGACTGACCAGACAGACAGACAGACAAGACAGACAGACCGACCAGACAGAAAGACTACATGACAGTCCAGACAGATATAAAGACCAGATAGACAGACCAACCAGACAGAAAGACAAACAGAGCAGACACACAGAAAGAAAGACCAGACAGATAGACAAACAGACAGACAGATCAGAAAGACAGACTAGTGAGACAGCCAGAAGAGACAGACAGACGCAGACAGAAAGACAGACCAAGCAACAAGACAGAACAGACAGACAGATTGATCTGACCGACGGACAGAGCAGACAGACAGACAGAAGACACAGAAAGACCAGACAGACCAGACAGAAAGACAGACTAGACAGACAGACAGACAGGACGGACCTAGCAGACAGAGAGACAAGACAGACAGACAAGCAAGACAGACGGACATATGAGACAGACAGACAGACAAGAAATACAGACAGACCAGACAGACAAACTGGCCAGACGGAAAAATAGACAGACTGACAAGACAGACAGACAGAATATAGGGACCAGACAAACCAAAAAGACAGATTGACAGATCAGACAAACAGACAGACAAGATGAACAAAAAGACCTGACAGACAGACAGAAAGACAGACCAGGAAGATAGGCAGACCAGAAGGGCCAGACAGACCAGAAGGACCAGACAGAAAGACAGACCAAACAGACAGACAAGCAAGACAGACAGGCAAGAAAGACAAACAGACTAGACAGACAGAGGGACAGACCAAACAGACAAAGAGACAGACAGACAGACATACAAACCAGAAGGACAGAGGGACTAGACAGACAGACCAGAGAGAAAGACGGATAGACAGACCAGACAGAGAGAATGAACTGAAAGACAGACAGACATACCAGACAGATAGTAAGACCAGACAGACCGACAGGCAAGACAGACAAACACACCAGATAGACAGACAGACAGACAGACCAGACAGACAGACCAGAAAGACAAGCAGACCAGATAGACAGACAAGCCAGGCAGTGGAAAGACAAACTTGACAGACGAGAAAGACCAGATAGACAGACAGACAGACAAGACAGACCACAAGGACACACAGAGACTGACAAACAGATAGGCCGAACAGACCAGACAGACAGACACACAAGAGAGACAGACAGACAGACCAGACAGACGACAAGGACATAGAGACACAGAAACAGACAGACAGATAAGCCGAACAGACCAGACAGACAGATAGACACACAAGACAGATAGACAGAGAGACAGACCAGACAGACAGACAGACAGCCGAGACAGACAGACTGAAAGACAAACTAGACAGACTGACAGGCAATACAGACAGAAAGACAAGACATACAGAGAAACCAGACAGAACAGACAGACTAAACAGACAGACAAGACAGACCGATTGACAGGCTTGACAGACAGAGAGACAGACGAGACAGACAGACAGACCAGACTAGAAAGACCAGAAAGAGAGACCGACCAAAAAAAAACAGACAGACAAGACAGACAGACAGACCAGACATAAATACTACCAGACAGATAGACCTACAAGACTAATAGAAAGACCAGCCAGACCAGAAAGACAGACAAATGGACAAACAGACAGACCGACAGACTGGACAGACAGACCAGACAGTAATAGTAGTAGTAGAACCATTATATTAGAAGTAAACATTTCTTAATAAATAGCACAACACAAGAGAAGCTTGCGAGGCTGCGGTAAATTCAAGGAAAATTAAGAGAGAGTATGGAGAATGAGTAAACAATACATTACTTTGCGTGACCCCAAGACAACAAAAACTCCAAACAAAAATACATAAATATTACAAACTAGCTGTTGGGGTGGCGCTTCGCGCCATCCCAACACCTAGTTGGTGGGGGCGCTTTGACCCCCCCCCCCTCGAGCCCCCCCATGCGCGTAAGTCGTTACGCGCCATTGTAGTTTTGTCTCTGTGTCCAAGCTGTGAAAAAAGATGGATATATATATGTTTTTAACTACGTAAAACTTGTGAATATACAACATTCTTCGCTGTCCCATTGTCTGTCCATATAAATGGACACCGACTCCATTCAGGTTTACCGACTCTTGAACATGCAATTTTTACTTTTTTTTCTTTTATCGGTTTTCTTTTTCTTCTTTATTTTTCAGACGTCTTATGCAAACCCTCAACACAAAAATACATACAACTTATTTTTATATATATATATATATATATAGAAAATATAATCTGGCGTAACAGACATAGTGTAACAGACATAACAGACATACAACTTATTTTTATATATATAGATGAATAACCTAAGGAATATTTATTTTAGTTAATTTGTTTCAAAATTATACCTACCAAGCAACTCCACACGTAAATCAGACTTAAATGGGCCAAAGCTACCTATTTGCTTAATATCTATAATAAGTTTATTCTACAGTTTTGAAGCTCTGTAAATAAGCGAAAAAGAAGACCTACTTGAAACTAATCGAGGAATCTAAGTATTGTCTCGTATCCGAGTAATGTGGTGGTGAACATAAGACTTCTCGCAAAAATATTCCTGTAAAACAATCAGGAACGCTATCACTGTAATACTTATATATAAAAATCAACGTATAAGAATCATGTAATCCAGCTGTAGGCATTATATTTCAATCTCTGTGCACAGACCCAAACGACTCCTGGTTCGCAACTTCACAAAAAAATCGAATAGTATTATCCTGGATCACACGGATTGGACAAACTATCGAAGGGAAAGTATCAAGCCAAATCGAAGAGCAATACAAAATGTAAGGGAGAATTTGGGAAAAGTATAACAATAGTAGAACATTTAGGGGGAAAATAAGTTTTAATTTGCGTATGATACCTAAGTTACGTGACAATATTTTGAAACTGACCTTACTTTATCTTTAAATGATAGGGTTTCATCAACATTGATTCCAAGGTATTTGGTGAATCTTGTTCGTTTAATAATTCCCCGCTCTGAAATCATTTCCGTAAACGAAGGATAAAAATTGGGAGTTCGAGAGAAAATGACAAAATTTGACTTATCTATATTCAGGTCAAGGTGGTTTACAGCAAGCCTATTGCTTACAGTAAGCAATAAGGTGGTTTACCTATCCTGCTTATTGCTGCATTTATCGTTGACTTGAGAAGTTGTTCTGTGGGGGCAACACACACCATCACCAAATAAGGGCGTAGTAACCTGGGTATACTCGGCCTGTTGTCAACAAAGTCGTCAATTATGGGCAGAGCTTTTGCAATATGAGGCAGATCATTATTAAAAATTATATACAGAGTCGGACCCAGTACGGATCCTTGGGAACTCCCAAATTTACAACATTTTTACTAGACAAAAATCCTTGTAAATTGACACACTGCTGTCTATTTTGAAGTTAACTACAAAGCAAACCCAATGTAGCACCTCTTAATCCATAACATTCATATTTTTTTAATAGTCTTCGATGGTCATCAACAGTGTCAAACGCCTTAATTAAGTCCAAAAATACAACAGCTACCCTATGCTTTTTATAAAGAGCATCAGGAGTTCAGTCTGTTCAGGAGTTATTGACCCTGTATAAGCTCAGTCACAACATCATAGTTCTCTCCAACCCTTTGTTGGAAAGGATGGAAAGTTAATGGGATGGAAAGCAAATGGACCAGGAATAAGAGAGGCAAGGTCTTACCGACGTTGAAATTGAGGAAAACATAGATAGCTTCTTTTTTTTAAATAAAAACACCATCGGAACCGAGCTATATGTAATAGTCTCCAAAGCCAAGCCGAAAACTGGCGTTGCGTCACCGAAAATCTAATAGGGCTCCGCAGCCGAAAAGGATTCAGTTCGCCGCCGTCGATACGGTTGGTGGCGGCGCACTGGCGAAATTTAAAGAGCCGGACTATTTTCTGAGATTGTTAAGAGGCCAATATAATTCAAAATCTGCTATCTAACTGTTCCAAAAAAAAAATTGATCCTCTCAAAATGTTTTTCAATCTACTCGACAACTCAATTAATATTCACTCGCTTCAGTCCACTTTGCTACAACGTAATATTTTCGAATTAAAATAAGTTTTGACTAGCTATGATATTCCTTGAATACCTTATTTATAAGTTTTTTACCGTATACAAAGATACAGCTATTCCACAAAGGCCTGGAAGCAAGGTCGAATTATGTTATAAGTAACATCCTAAATAAAGGTCTTGCAAAGGTCTGGCTAGTGTTTTGTGTAAAGTTAGGAAACCTGATCATGTTCTTGATGATGAGGAATATGAACTGATGCGTAACATTTGCTCTCTATTTTCAAATTTTTCCAAAACAGTGGAGGCTATTAAGGTAGAATTTTTTTCCACCCTAAATGTTGTTCCGCTCTATTGACGCCTCTTAAAAGGTCACCTTGATGAGCAACCTAATGATAGTAACTATATTTTACCTCTGAAAGAAAATATGAAAACAGAGAAATATTCAAGATCAATGAAATTGATGAGCGTCAGAATCTTCTTGATGGTTCACTGACAAGAAGGGAGTTCTTTTTCAAAATGGTTAAGCCGCTAGTACTGGCGACTGACATGAGTTACATCTTCACATCTCCTGTGGACCGAGTTTGTCCAATCAACACTCCAGGTTCCTCCACTTCAACTAGGGCAAGCATTTTAGTTCAGTAGAAATTCTTTAGTGCCAAGAGGAGAGGCCCTCGAAAATCCTGAAGAGGAGGCTGTAATCACTAACAAGAAGGGAATTCTTTTTCAAAGTGGTTAAGCCTCTGGTGCTGGCGACTGACATGAGGTTGGTTCTTCATCACATCTCCTGTGAGCCGAGTTTGTCCAATCAATACTCCAGGTTCCTCCACTTCAACTTAGGGCGAGCATTTTAGTGCAGTAGAAATTCTTTTTTACAAAGAGGAGAGGGCCTCGAAAAGCTTGAAGAGGAGGCTATAATCATTAACAAGAAGGGAATTCTTTTTCAAATTGGTTAAGCCGCTAGATCTGGAGACTGACATGAGGTATTTAATCACATCTCCTGTGAACTGAGTTTGTCCAATCAACATTCCAGCTTCCCCCACTTCAACTTAGGGCAAGCATTTTAGTGCAGTAGAAATTCTTGTGTACAAAGAGGAGAGGTCCTCAAAAAGCCTGAAGAGGAGGCTTTAATCACTAACAAGAAGGGAATTCTTTTCATAATGGTTAAGCCTCTTCTGCTGGCGACTGACATGAGGTACTCCATCACATCTTCCGTGAACTGAGTTGGTCCAATCAACACTCCAGGTTCCTCCACTTCAACTTATGTATAGCATTTTAGTCCAGTAGAAAATCATTTTAGTGCAGTAGAAATTCTTTTTTACAAAGAGGAGAGGTCTTCGAAAAGCCTGAAGAGGAGGCTGTAATCATTAACAAGAAGGGAATTCTTTTTCAAAATGGTTAAGCCTCTAGTGCTGGCGATTGACATAAGGTAGTTCATCACTTGTCATGCGAACCGATTTTGTCCAATCAACACCCCAGGTTCCGCCACTTCATTTTATGGTGAGAATTTTAGTTCAGTAGAAATTCTTTGCACAATGAGGAGAGGCCCTTGAAAAGCCTGAAGAGGAGGCTGTGATCAGAAGAAAGGAATTATTTTTCAAAATGTTTAAGCCGGTGACTGAAATGAGGTACTTTATCATATGTCCTGTCAACCAAGTTTGTCCAATCAATACTGCAGGTCCCTCCACTTCAGCTTATTGTGAGTATTTTAGTTGAGTAGAAATTCCTTCGTACGAAGAGGAGAGGGCCCTCGAAAAGCCGGACGAGGAGGCTGTAATCTCCGGAGCTGTCAGTGAATCAGCTAACTAATCAGTTGTGTGAATTTGGCTTGTGGGTTTTCTCAGAAGTGCAGCAACCGTAAATCTCCTCATGATCGTACATGAAAAAACGAGGCTGCTTGGTCAAATGACTTGTCAGAATGACTATGCTGAGCAGGGCTGAAATGATGATGGTAACTACGCATCAAGTACATATACATCCGGTCTTGTTAGCCCAAGCCAGGAAATCAAAAGTTCCTGTCCTGGCTGATGCAATCAATCCAACCATTGCCATCTGGAAAAGATACTTCACTCACTGACCATGAATTACAATTATGGCAAGAAAATTTCTATCACTGCCGGCAACAAGTGCTGCAGTAGAAATGGTTGTCAGGGGGTGCAGAATGATTGTTGGTGCTATGCTCTATGCTCTATACTGGTTTGTTCTATGTTAGCCACACACCGTGTAAACAAGCTTTTTTTTATGATAACTACAAGCTTGTCTAAGCTTTAAAGGGAAGTGATAAGTTTTTTTTTCAAACCAAGTGTTTTTAATTATTAATTCTGGCTCCTTAAACTGCTTGAAAACTAAAAATTTTATAATGTCTAATACTTTTCTATGTAAAATGTTGCTTTTTTTTCTTCTATCACCTGATCACGAACTGTTCTTGAAGAATGACATGCTAAGTTTTTTGAAAATTTGCTATGTAAAAAAAGAATTAAAAAAATCTAATATGAAATCGTATATGCTGAAAAGTAGATCTTTGATCGTGGATTCCCACTTTGAATCTTTGATTCACCATGCTCAAGTACGTCCACAACTGCAGTACATTCATCAACTATATTCTGGTTCTGACTAAAATAATATTGTTTATTTTTTTCCCAATATTAATAGGTCTTGACTATGTTGTGATAATTATTATGATCTTATAACCAAATTACCAATAACAGCCATAAAAACTAAACGTTTTTCTTTAGTTTTCTATCATATCCACCATTGACGTGCTGGCTGAATCATTTAGGCATTTTATTTCAAGGATAGCAGGAGACAGAGAAAGTCTATTTGTCACACTAATCTTACTACACCCTGTACCGCTTACTGCACCTTTGCATAAATTTGAGCAATGTCAATGCATTGCTTTATTTTTCAAATTTTTTTAACACTCAGAGCCCATCTCAAACAACTTTATGTAGTTCTTAGTGGTTCCGGGATATCTGCCCTTTACACACGAAACTTTCTATTTTTCAAGCAACTTTTTATTCTTAATGCTCGAATTTTCATTCGAACTTTTTATTCTTAAATGCTCAAATTTAATGCTCGGTTTTGGTAGTTTGGGGACTTTCAGATAAGCTTCGACGATGAAATTTCGGAGGAGCATCAGGGACCAGACTAATATAGAAATAGTCGTTTTCCCGCTTCGACCTTTTGAGGGGGGGGAATGGTGTTAAATTCGGAAAAATGAGAAAAAACTAGTTATTTTTAACTTACGAACGGGTGATCGATTTTTAAGGAAATTTTATATTTAGAAACTTAATTAGAAGGATATCGTGTCTCAAAGCTCTTATTTTAAATCCCAACCGGACTCGGTGACATTGGGGGAGTTGGAGGGAGAAACCTGAAATCTTGGAAAACGCTTAGTTTTTCTTCTTTTTCTTGTTTTTTCTGGTGTATTGCTGAAGACGGCCCTTGGACATAGGGTTGAAATAACAACTGAATTGCATTCCACTGTATTTGAAAAATTTCTCAATTGTTCCTAAGTTTTGTTTGTTTGATGTGAAAAGGCAGTGTGGTCTTCGTCGCTAGTTAGTTAAAATCAAATGTTAAAACTCTTTTCTTGAAAAAAATGAAAAAGAACAACTGGACATCGAAAATGCACTTTGTCAGGTTTTCTAGTCTTTCATTACTTCTTTATATTTTGTTAGTTTTTCCCTAATTTTTCGTACGGCTCAATCGTGATGCTCATATCATTGTCCAGTTGCTCTGTTTATTCGTCGTCGAGAAACTTCTTGAAAAAAAGGGAAATGTTTGCTTCTATATATTTTCTTTGGAATGTCTAGTGTCTAGGCGCGGCTGTCAAATTGAGAAGAAATTAATTTTGGAGAAGAAGCTTATTATCGTGACTGTTTTGTTTGTTAATAGAGCTGTATTGAAGATGAATATATTTCCTTTTGTCCTCTCTTAATAGATATAATTGGAAATTAACTGAAAATTAACAGATAAATAAGAAAATGGTTTCTTAAATTAACAGATAATTGAAAATTATTTATTTACTGCACACTTACAGCAAATGTAGCTTCAGACCCAACTTGAGCCAATAATTTTACGTCTGGTTGCCTGGAACTTGTTGAGATAAAAGGGGGGACTGAATCACCAGCTCTCCATCTAATTTTCCTCCTTTTGACCTATACCTAATCTAATGGAAGGGATGTGTATTATGTCAATTTCCTGTCAAGCGTGCGGTAAGAATTTGCCAACCTTAAGATTACAGGTATAAAAAAGGTAAAGTTGCTTAGTAAAAATGTGTGTAAGAGAACAACATTTCTTGAAGTCCAGAAATTCTTTTAACACAAAAAATTGGGATTATTTCATCAAAGAGGGGGAAGAGCTTGAAATATTTTCATTATCGTTGAATTTACCTCAACTGCGGATTGGCTTTATTGGGAAATATTGGGTATTATCGATTATGTCTAGAATCTTACGTTTAATAAGGAAACATTTAACAATGTTTCTTTCCTGTTTTTCCACCTATTGTACAAATATCTGGCAACAAATTGGGCACATCTTCGTATGAGTAAGTTTTATACTAAGAGAAGAGTATCCGATAAGCTTTTCTCTTCTTTTTTTAATGAATTGGTAAATTGCTTTATTCTTAGGGTTCCTATCTAAAAATAAAGACCAGTTTGATAGTTTGGGTAAGGCTGTTGTTATTTTAAACACTAGGGTCATTTTGGTCTCTTTTTTAGGGAAAATGTTGCGTCTAAGTAGACACTGGATAATACTAGTTGGGTTTTTTGTGAAGGGTTCCGCCTCTGTATCCGCTTCTTGGCTGCATGCGAGTAAATTTAATTCAAGATCTGAAGTAGGTCTGGGCTGGGTAATAAATAAATAAATAAATTTTATTTAAAAAAATAACAAATTAATAAATACGAAACTCTCCTTTTTGTTGTGATATTTTTTTATTTTTTTTTTTATTAGTGGTTAGTGGAAAGCTTGACATCATAGTCGCTTTATCCACATAAAATAAAATTTTATGAAAAAAAAAAATATTAGTTTTATTAAGGGAAATTTGATATCCTGGTTACATAATTTGGAAGTTGGAATTTGGGAAATTGGGAAATTGGAAGTTCTAGTGTCTTTTTTAAGAGTCAAAAGTGAGTGGAAAGCAGCTAGCCCCCGTCCTCTCTACAATTTTATCTCAAAATGTATCTTATAATAAACATTTATCGTCATTTGTTAAAAATAGTTCAAAGATCACATAACGAAGAATTCGGTGTCGACTTAACCCTCTAGGACCCAGGGGTAGGTGTTGTAAGTTATAGTCTGGGGGTATAAAAGGTTCATATGGAAGGGATCCTCGTATAAACTTCAGAGAGGGCTCATTTGATTCAAAATTTAAAGTTTAGTATTTTTTAAGAGTCAAAAGAGATTAAAGAGCAACTAGCACCCCCCCCCCTAATGCTTTCTCCACCAAACCCATTCAATATAAATTTTAAAATAGTCATTTTGTTAAAAATACTTCAAACATTAGATATAAAAAAACACAGGGTCAACACAAACCTTCAGAGCTCGGGGGCCAGTGTTTTTAAGTCATTTCCTGGGGGAATATAAGGTTTTATGTAACTGTTGGCTGCATAAACGTCAGAGGTGCTCATTTAATTGGAAACAATGGATCTGATCAAAATTTTGAGATTGTCAGTTTGTTTGAAATAGTCTAACGATCACATAACAAAAATTTCAGGGTCACAATAACCCCATAGAGCCCTGGGGAAGGGTTGTAACGTATGTCCTGGGGCGTTTAAACTTTTATGGAAGAAGTGGTTGTATAGACCTCGGAGGGGACTCAAATGATTAGAAATTGAAAATTATAATTCTTTTTAAGAGTCAAAAGTGATCTGATGGCAAGTCCCCCCCCCCTATATTCTTTTTCCCAAATGCTTTCAATAAAATTTTTGATCTAGCTTTTTTTTATACAGACCGAAGATCATGCAACAATTTCCAGGGATAATAGTCCCCAGAACCTCAATGGAGTTTTTCGGAATTTATAGCGCCTTTTTTTAGAGTCAAGAAGGATAAAGGGTGGTCGTAAACGAATGTGATCAAAAGTTTGATGTATCCATTTAGTTGGGAATAGTCCAACGATCAGAAAATAAAGATATTGTGGTCAAAATCCCCCGCCCAAAATCCAGGGGAAGGGTTGTAACTTATGCCCCGGGGTTGTACAAGGTTCTTAAGAAAGAGCCGATCGTATAAACTTCAAAGTAGGCTCAAATGATTAGAAATTGAAAGTTATACTTCCCTTTCTAAGAGTCAAATATGAATCGATGGCAAATAGGCTAACCCACTAACCCTAAGGCAATAAGACTCAAATAATTTTTTGCAGGGACTGTTCATTTGGAAGGTTAGGCCATATAAGCCTTAGAGGGGAATCATTCGATCGGATACCGGAAATTTTAACGCCCTATTTAGAAGTTAAAAGGAATCGGAGAGAAAGTATTCTTCCAGTCTTCCCCCCAAATTTATCTGATAAAGATTACAAAAATAGTTCAAATATCTGTTACCAAAAACTGCAGGGTCAACACAAACCCCGAGGGTCCAGGAGCAGGTGTTGCAAGTTATACCCAGGGGACATATATGGTTCTTATGGAAGGGCTTCAGAAGGGCTCATTTGTTGGGAAACTGAAAATTCTAGTTACATTTTGAAGAGTCACAAGAGATCGGAGGTCAACTACTCCTCCCCACGCCCTCTTTCCCCAATCTCATTTGATTAAAAATTGAGAAAGCCATCTTGTTGAAAATAGTTTAATCATCAGATAACAAAATTCTGGGGTCGACACAACCCCCAGAGCCGAGTGGCAAGTGTTTTTAATTTTTAATTTTTTTTTCCATGCATCATTTTTTTCTTAAATACATTGAATGTATTTCAGATAGACATTTTCACTGAAATAGTCCACAACAAAAACTTGTCGTTAGAAACTAAGATGGATATATCTCCCTTTGGGGAATATGCTTTCCAATTGGGAAAACTAAGGGTTATAACTTTTGTCCCGGAGAATAACAAGATTTTACGAAATAGATGTTAGTATAAACTTTGGAGGGGGCTCATTTGATTGTAAATCGAAATTTTTAGTGATGTGTTTAAGTTAAAAGGAGGGTAACTAGATCCCTACCCCCACAAGGTCCTTTTTTCCAAATGTTCCGATCAAAATTTTGAAATGGACATTTTGTTCAAAACGGTTTGAAGATAAAATAACAAAACTCTGGGGCTGACAGAGCCCCTCAGACCCTGGGGGCAAGTGTTGTAAGTTATGTAGCGGGGGCATATAAGGTTCTTATGTAAGTAGTGGCCGTATAAACTTTAGAGGTGGCTCACTAGATTAGTAATTGAATGTTCTAGTTGCTGTTTTAAGAGTAAAAAGTGGTCGAAGGGAATCTAACCAACCAACCCTCCCCCCTCACACAACCTCTTTTTTCTAGATGTATGTAATCTAAATTTCAAGATATCTTTTTTGCTTGGAGTACTTCAATGATTAAGTAAAAGAATAATCAGGGTTAATATAAAACCCCCTTCCAGAGCCGGAAAGAAGGGTTGTAACTTATGGCCGGGGTTATATAAGGTTTTATGGAGAAGGTAAACTTCCGTGAGGACTCAAATGAACAGCAATCAAAAGTACTAGTTCACTTTTTGATTTTCAAAAGTAATCTGATTGTAACTAGCACTCCTTCCCCCGCACCTATCGTCTTTTAACCAAATGCGTCTGATCGGAATTCTTAATTTTTTTTTTTGTCGAAAATAGACCAAATTTCATGTAAAAAAAATTCAGAGTTTTACACAAACAGCCAGAACCCGGGAGCAAGTGTTACAAATTATGCCCCGAGGCATATTAGGTTTTTTGGGGAAGTTATTGTTGTATATGTTGTATAAACTTCGTCGGGGACTCATTCTATTGGAAATTTAAAGTTCTTGGCACTATATAACAATAATAAATTCTTATAAAAACTATATAAAACTTATAGAAACTTATAAGAACTTCTTATAAAAATTTATAAGAATATAAATTCATGGCAGTGTCAACTAGAGATAGGGTGGCCATTATTAGTATCAGGGCACAAAGCGCATTTCACTGTTTGGGAATCGCAAGCGCTTTCTCTACTGTTTTCGTGGGGTCCAGCACATCTGGAGCATTGCATGCTATTGGTACAATCCTTAGCAAGATGATCAAATGACTGACACTTGAAGCATCGCTTGGGAATGTATCTGATTGGGAGGACTTTGATGTGAGTAATGTGCAGCACCCATATTTGACTGCTGCATTTCGGGAGTCAGCGTCACTAAAGGTAAGTTTGATTGTCTCAGATTGACCATATCGCTTGGCACTGACTAATTTGGAGTTAATAGAGAGAATATCATCATCTGTTGTGGCAAGGGGCACAAACTTAGCGATCGTAAAGAACTTTTCCTCACGAAAAGAAGCGCTTATATCAGGGGAGGACTTGAGCGAGTTGGCGAGAGTAGCTGCAGACTTGGGGTTGTTCATGTGCGCAACCAGGCCGGATTTAGTCTGTTGAATATGATCAATGCCTCAATCACTAGCGTGCCTTTTGACAAACTGCTTCTGCTTGGAACAGGAATCTATTTCTGAGGTAGGTACATTGCTGATGAAAACCCGTTGTAAAGATTTCTTGGGCTGAGGGAGACGAGGCCAATCATTCTGAGACGGAAGGATAGATTTACATTGTTCCATAACACTGTCAATTATGTCCGTGCATTCATTAAATTTCACGCACATAGTTGTAAAAGTGTCTTGTGGAATATTCGGTACTTCAGATAATTTCCAGATGGTGAAGCGCGTCTTAAACTCAGAGAGTGAGCTTAGTAATTTCACAGTATCATATATGTCACTGAATAGGGTTTCCCTCGAAGCTTGACTACGTCTTTCTTTCACATACAGCTGCCCAAAACTATCAGCTATCTCGTTCATTTTTTCGTGGTTTTCACGGATGGCATCTCTCGTAAAAAACTTCACCGCTGTATTTACTGTTCCATCTTTCGTTACGCTGTTTTGATATCGCAGCGCCGTTTCTATAAGGTTCAATACCGGCGCTTAAACATAACTGTAGCCAGCCATGTTTACGTCACTACCGTAACTATTCTGCAATCAGTCCGCTAGCAAGCACAAGTCGTTACCCGTAAGAAAGGTTAATAATAATCCAAGAATGTCTATTTCAAGTGCACGCGCCGAGCGCTGAATGAATACTGAATACCCAAGTTACTGAAATAACCCAGGAACAAGGGAAGCGTAAGCACCCCCTCACCAATTCACCGCAATTTACGGGTAACTGAATACTGGCGGGTACAATACGGCACTTCCGAGGGGGTTCCTTCCCCTCTTCTGCTTGTTCTGAGAAAAAATCAGCACTTAATGAAAGGTTTCTCCGAATGTAGAAGATAAACGACTCAGTGTACTTAATCTGCGGACTTATGGGAAAGAAATACTTGGCAACTATAGACCGGTGGTATATGAAGAGCCACAAAGATGGTGCTATATGAAATAGGCGATGTAGATGGTGAGCTAGTCAATATGAGAAAAAAGATGGCGCTCATAAAATAATCCAGAGAAAAAGACCTATACTAAGAATTCAAAAAGGTATCTCAAATTCTCCTTAGCTATAATATATCCCTAGAGTGTAAAAATCAATATGAAAGTAACCTCACAATAATGCAGAAGCTTTATTCCATTAACAATAAAGAATCAAATTCAGCCACAATCACCCTGGATGTAGCATAGATGGCACTATGCTGCGCCAATCTTAATTAGTAGGGCAAAGGGGATCAAGAATGAAAATGATTGATTCAAAATACTCGCTAAAAAGAGGACTGAGGCTACTGACTGAATTAAGATATACTTTAATCTATTTTCCCTTCTCTCTTCAACCATAATAGGGAAAAAGCTTAAAGAAATTATTTCTATTCTAAGTCACAGACCTAAACAGGATTTGGAAGATACTATAAGAATACAAGAAAAAATAGGTATAACCACTTAGTCATTTAAAGAGAGATTGCTCTATCATTTGGGTATGAGCCCGGTAGCTTGTCTTAGCTTGCTCTTTAAAACCTACACTAGAGAAGGAATCCCCCCCCGAGGCTATGCTTCAGAATGAGGCAAGACGAGGGAGGGAGTTCTTCTGATGGGTCAACATTAATAAAACAACCACATTCTATTCCAATAGTAGACAATATTTAGCTTGCATCAAACCCTCGATGAATTTTCAAACTAATAGAGATGTCGGTTTTGCAAGCGATAATGTGGTCAAACTACCCCCCCCCCAAACCAAAAGGAACAAACTCATTAGTTTCATAATTTTTGGAGGATAATTGAGGGCAGCTGAACCTAGCCTTTTCCAGAATCAAAGGCAGTACCCCAAAGGGGGCATATTTCGAGGTAATATCAAGAACTGGTGCTTTAATCGTGTAAAAGGGTGTTAATACGCAAAATCCCCTAAACGTGACTTTTAGGCCAATTTTTATCGATTTTAGGGGTCTTAAACAAATGATCTTAAACAAAAAAATATTCTTTTATTATAGCTATATTTAATGATATATAAAGTTATCCGTAGTATTTTTTCCTAGTCCTAACACTTAGTGCCAGAAACAAAAATACTACAAATAAGCTTATAACTCTATTAAATTTCAAACCCTCCTAAGAGGGTTGTATTAAATGAGATAATGATTTTATTTATCCTGGAACACCGAATCCTCCAGGATAAATAAAAATCAATATCTCTAGGTTATTCAAGAAACCCTCTTAGGAGGGTTAGAACGAAATTTAATATTACATAAATGATATAAATAACGCACATTCACCGCTCTTTTATTATCCTAATGAAAGAGCGGTGAATGTACTATACAGAACGTTACATAAATGAACATTAAATATATGAATGTGCATACGCAGGCTTGGCTCTTTGACAAGGTTCTCCCCAGACATGTAGGATAGACCTATATGTCTGGGGGAGGCTTGTTCCTGAGGCGGCCTGCGTATTTAATGTTGCAGGTCACTTAGTTTATATGTATATTTATAGTACAATTAGTTATAGCGTTGCATTTCACCATTCGGTGACGTTTCGATTCGTCAGTAGCTACACTCGATTCCTACTCGAGGTTGAAAAAACAACATATTATTTACATGGGCATTTTAGGTACCTAGGGGCGGGTAAGTTCCCTATTTAATCTTTTTATTTTTGTTCATCACTTCTCTAATCACATATTCAACATAGCAAGTATTCAAATAATTTGTAATTAACATTTGTGTATGCATTCGCTTGATAAAAATTTAATTCCACTTACCGTCTTATTGACGGGCTCCTGTAATTGGTGTGTCGGGAGAAGCAATTATTGTATGATAGGAAATGAACTGATCAGACAAGTAGTCACTATTAATATTATAAAACCTTTCTACTACTATTTATTTACTTGCATGACGAATAATCATATACACATGTCGCTGGTTTATAGTATTTTTCATATCTAAATATAAATATCGAACGGATGTTATACTCTTTATGGTGGCCAGAGAATGGGTTTCGGTCGCTTGCAGAGCTAGCTGCTTTTATTAACCTCCCAAATCTGTCTTCTTCATGTTCATGTCCACAGATTCTATTGTTACGGTCTTCTGACCTAGTAAGTACATTTGGGAACACCGTCTTGTTCAATAAGCTTTATTCACATTTAACAACACGGCTAACCCATATTCACGGCTAATCACTAATAGATTTAGCAGTGAAAGTTTGATTCTATTTACTATTTTTTACGAGCCACATGCAAGACAACATTTTAGACAAGGGGTGCAGTGGCCAATATTATTGTCTATTTCCTAGGTATAGCGAATGAAAAGATGGGGGACCACCTTGTGCCAGCATCCTCGGTCATACAAGGTCTATTTTAGGTGAACTCCTCTATTTTAGGTGAACAGAGGATCTTTGGCACAAATATATTTCATATCAGTAAGGGTGAAATCTGTATTTATCTCCTGTTTTCTTTGATTAAAGCACTTTTTAGATGGTCAAACAACCAGGATTAGATACCCTACTAGTCCTCTCTTAATTAACCAGGGTAGTATTATTCAAACCTAAGGAATTTAGTGATTTCTAAACTTACTAGAGGAACCTGCCCCGTAGACGACAATCCACGAGACAATCAACCGGTTCTTGTGAAACAGCTTAAATACCGTCTTTCAGGGGATTAAACAAATACCTCCTCCTAATTGCTTAGGCTAACAAATCAGATCAAGGTGTAGCTTATAATAGGGAGAGGGTGTGTTACAATAAGAACTTACAGGGAATCTTTAAGTTGCCATTGAGAAGAAGGTGGATTTAGAAGTAAGGCTTAATTAACTGAAGAAGGCTCTGAGAAATGCATACATCGCCCGCTGCTCTCTTGTCTGAAGAGATAAGTCGTAACAAAGTAGGCACACCGGGAGGTGTGTCTTGAAAGAAGGAGGGAGTTTGAAGAAATATTTTGCTTACACTAAAAATATACTCTTTAGAGTGCTTCCTAAATCTCTACTCATAAATCTATTTAAAACAATATCGCATAAGTAGAAGAATTGAACTTGCTCAAGGTCTAAGCACTGAAAAGGAAAATCCGTTATTCTTAAAAAGTTATTCTTTGTACCTTTTGTATCAGGGTTTATTAAATTTCGACCTCTATCAGCGAATCCCGAAATAAGGTGATCTATGTCAATTAAAGGTGACTGTTTCACAATTTTCCTTAAGATTAAAATTGGTGTAAAAAATATTTCGTACCTTCATATCTGGTTGACAGAATACTCCTTTCGGGTACTCCACACTGACGATTTTCTAGGGGACGAGCTTTAGAAAAAAATATATTATAATATCAAGGAGATAATGTGAAGGCTTAAAAGTTGCCTGGTTGTAACGAACATCGTCATTAAAATGATAATTGAACAATAATATATCAAACTAGCCTGCACTAATTATAGAAATTGAGCAACTATGATGATAGAATCAGTAGAATCACAAATATATTTGATATAATTCATTTTAAAAATCCGAAAGGAATTTGGCAAAACTCATCTCCGCTTGTTTAACAAAGACATCGCCTCCCAATTTTAGGAGGTTGGGCCTGCCCACTGATGAATTGAAGGGCCATAGTATACTGACCATGCGAAGGTAGCATAGCCATTAGCCTTTTGATTTGAGGCTGGAAGGAATGGCTTGACGAGAGATGGCCTTTCTCTTCGATTAGATTGAAGTTAATTTTTAAGTGAAAAAGCTTAAGTATACATGGTGGGTGATAAGACCCTATAGATCTTTGCATTTAATCCTTCTGTCCTACGGTAAGTAACTAGACACAAGAAAATAAGTTTTGGTTGGGGCGACGGTGAGAGAAGAATAATCACTCATAGTACAAATACATGGATAAATGACCATTGATCCTTAGATGAATAAAGACCAAGTTACCTTAAAGATAACAGTGTAAATCATTTCGAGAGTTCAAATCGACAAAAGAGTTTGCGACCTCGATATTGGTTCAGGGACCCTACTCGGCGTAGCAGCTTAGAAAGGTACTATTAAACCCCTACGCGATCTGAGTTCAGACCAGCGTAAGCCAGGTTAGTTTCTACCCCCAGGGCAAATTCACTCATGATAGTACGAAAAGACCTCTTGAGATTTTATGTCAACTTGGCAGATAAAGGTGTTAGATTTAGGATATATTTATAAGGAGTCCGTAGTTGATAGAACGAAAGAATTTTTTTATACATTCAATTACGTAAGGGTCCAAACAAAGTCGGTTTCTTAGGGACCTTACAGCCTTTCTCTGACGGTATCAAACTATTTTGTAAGGAAGTTTCACTTCACCTTGTTTCCAACTTCATACCCTATCTCGTTGCCCCTGTGTTTAGCCTATTCCTCTCTTTCTTCCTGTGGACCTTAGTCCCATTCATGTCTTACGGTGTGAAATTCAATTTATCATTCCTCCTAGTCATTTCCGCAATGAGAGTGTGAGTATACAGAATCATAGTGGAAGGCTGATCTTCTAACTCTAAGTATTCCTGGCTAGGAAGAATTCTTGCGGGGGCGCTGACTCTTTCTTATGAAGTAGCTCTAATTATCATTATTCTCTCTCCTTTAATGTTAGTCAAAAATCTCGATCTAGTGGGATACGTAGTTAAGTCCTCGTGTTTAGGATGACCCCTATATTTATTTTTCCCTCTAGGATTGTGCTGGTTCATTACAATTCTGGCAGAGACCAGCCACACCCTATTCTATTTAGCTGA
Source organism: Artemia franciscana (assembly GCF_032884065.1). Lineage (NCBI taxonomy): Eukaryota > Metazoa > Arthropoda > Branchiopoda > Anostraca > Artemiidae > Artemia > Artemia franciscana. The sequence continues at coordinate 41,150,949 of NC_088877.1, read as the reverse complement.
GGGGGAGTCTGAATTAGTGTCGTGGTTTAACACAGAGTACCTAGGGGTCGGCTTTGCTTTAACTATATTATCTGAATATGCTAGCATTCTTTTCATATCTCTTCTATTAAGTGTAGTATTCGCTTTTTGATATTTTGCTTAGTGGTTCACTTCTATCTTTGGAGACGCGGAACTTACCCTCGCTACCGCTACGATAAACTAATATACTTATGTTGAAAAAGCCTTCTGCCGGTATCTCTTATATTTCTCTGTCTCTATTGACGTCTCTCTCAAGGGGGCTAAAATAAAGACCCCTGGATGTATAATCAACCTTATCCTGCTTTCAAAATAGATGCTTTAATTGGCCAAGGGGTCTCACTACACAATCATGTCGTTCATATTAGTATTAATTGGAGTAAATACAAAATAAGAGAAGTGAATACTTGTGAGAACTTAGCATAGAAAAATATAAGGATCTTATACGGGTCGCACCCCAATCCTTGTAAGAAGTAAGAATACGGACACTCATGATCAAAATATGGGTTGAGTGATAGAATAGAACTCAAGACCTCGGAACTTCGGCATAAATATAAAGGAAAGGGACACAAGAATGAGGATAGAAGAGACAAGAGCAATTACTCTTCCTAATTTATTAGGAATAGACCGTAGGATAGCATATGCAAACAGAAAATATTTTTCTGGCTGGATATGGGCTGGGGTAACTAACGGATTAGACGGAATGAAATTATCCGGGTCTCCTAGAAGATAAGGTCTAGTTCGGGATAGAGCTACAAGAAAACAGATAAGCACTATAAATCCCACGTTATCCTTAATAGTAAAATAAGGCTTTAATGGTAACTTGTCTAGGTTGGCGTTAATCCCAAGAGGATCAATAGAGCCTCTTTGATGAAGGAACAAAAGGTGAATTATTTTTAAACCGGCTACCAGAAAGGGTATTAAGAAATGAAAAATGAAAAGTCGCGTTAGAGTAGAAATATCAACAGCAAATCCACCCCACAATCTCAACCCCACTATATCATTACCGAAATAGGGTACGGCAGATACGAATTTTGTAATCACAGTAGCTCCCCAAGAGGACATTTGACCTCATGGGAGAACATATACTAAGAAAGCAGCGGCTGTTACAAGGAATAAGTGAGCGATTCCAGTCATTCTTGTCTGAAAGTAATGAAAAGAGCCATAATTATATTCCTCGACCGATTCGAAATTAAATGCAAATAAAGAAAAAGGAGGCACCATTGGCATGAATAGTGCGAAGTAGTCAACCGTAGTTTACATCTCGGCAAATATGAGCTACTCTGAAAAAAGCTAAGTCTACTCTTGGTGTGTAATGCATGGCTATGATTAGTCCAGTAACAATTTGGATAATCAGGCATAGACCTAAGAGGGAGCCAAAGCTTTATCAAATTGAAATGTAAGCAGGGACAGGCAGGTCTACTAAGGCAGAATTAATAATCTTGAGGGTAGGCTGGGTCCTGCGTAAAGATAACACTTTATTTTAAAAAAATCACGGGGGCATTAAACCATCGACCGCAGGGGCTTCATATTGCTGTTTAAAAAGTCAATAACTAGAAGCAGGACCATAAATAAGTACACTACTACAAATGAATAGGCTAATAGAGTAAGATAATAGGTTAAAGAGCTTACAAATATATCATTTTTAACCAAAACCAAGAAAGAGAAGGTCATTGTAGGAAGAACTCATATGAATGAAGTTAACTCGATAGCAAACTTCTTGTTAGCTCTGAGCGAAGATACATAAATAAATATAACTAGAATTCCACCCAAAAAGATCAAAAAAAAAATTAAGGAAATTCACAAGGAAATATTTTTAAGAATAATACAAATAATAGAGTTTGGATGAATAACGAGAGCGTAAAAGCAAGTTGCTGATTTATTAGAAGCATAAGCATAGAAATAACAACAATAGATCTTAGCATTTCAAAAGGTAGTTTAATAAAAATATTAACTTTGGAAGTTAAAGATGTTAATAACTCTTTTGAAGACCGAGAGATTTCTCTAAATCAGGTTTACAAGACCAACATTATTTTTTAATTTTTCAGTCTATTATAATAATTTATTTATCACTCTTCTTGGGGGATACCAGAATCATATTAGGCGCATCCAATAAGAATCTTCTCCTTTCTCTTATCAGAATAGGGGTCGTCCTACTCTACTTTATCAAATCACTCAGCTTAGGTCTAAGACACTATCTAATTAGAATATTATTTTTACCATCCATTACAGGGTGAAAAAGCTTTATACCCATAGCTAAGGTTGAACTTCTCTACTGCAAGGATGATTGCGGCTGGGTAGAGGAAGCAGGACCTTCACTAATCTACCAAAACAGTTCGTGGGTCTCTTCTCTATTTTCGTTTTTAACTTCCTCCCCATATAAGGTGATCATCTTCTTTATTGTTAACACTATTTATTTATTTCTATAGCTTAATCAGAGCACAACACTGAAGATGTTGGGGTGGATTACTTCTGGAAATATCTAAGAGACAACTGTCTATCTATGCATTGAAAATGCATTGTATTAATAAGGCAGTGAGTAGAATTTAACTACCCGGTTGAAGATTTAGCAGCTCCCATCCTTCTTTCTGCCTTTTAACAGGGGCTACCTCTTCCTCTTCATTAACAATGAGGTGCTATTAATTAGCTTATGTTATTCAGTAGGGGCCAAGAGGCCTAAATATAGGTCATAACTGGATTGGATAACATCAACTCTCACTCTGAGAGAAGGGATATCCCCTCCTTTAGGATGCAAACCCAATGTTCTGATTAAACTATTCTCCAAAATAAACTAACCTCCAATAAATCTAACAATTATTTAATTCATCTGAAGGCACCCTCCTTTCACTCATAAAATATTCTTGCAACAAGGATAAAAGAAAAGGAGATAACCAAGTAGGTTCTTGAGTAGGATATATTCAAAAATACTATAGGTAGGAGCAGGGTAATTTCTGCATCAAAATAAAAAATTAGAGTAATTACAAAAAACTGAATAGAAAAGGGGGCACGAGAGGAATTTAAAGGATCAATCCACATTCAAATGGGGAACTTTTTGCACGATCTAGAGACACTTTTTTATTAATACCCCCCCCCAAGGGTCAGCATAATAAAAAAAAGTGTAAAAATTCTTAATCTAACTAAAATAATTATCTTTCCCTAACAGGATCCCTAGATGGAAAGTCAAGTGTAACATTTATGCTAGAAAGATTTTATTCTCCTCATCAGTACATAGAAAAGTAAAGAAACAACCATATAACGTCAACAAAGTTCCAGTATCAATCTGGAGCCTCAAACCCGAAATGATGTTGGGGGGAGAAGTAGCATTTAGCATGGTGCAAAATACAAATTATGAGAAAATGTGCCAATAAGCACATGTAAACCTTGAAAACCTGTCGTTATAAAAAATTTAGATCCATAGATTCTATCTGCAATAGTGAAAGAGGCCTCAATATATTCCAGCCCTGGGAGAAACGAGAAATATACTCCAAACAACAAAGTAATCAGGAGCCCCTGTAGACACTGATCAAAATTGTTTTCTATTAAGGCATGGTAGGCTCGAGTTACTGTAACCCCTAAAGCCAGAAGGATACTTGTATTAAGTAGGGGTGATTGGAATGGATTAAATCTTTCTACTCCGATTTGGGGTCATAAGGCCTCAACTTTAATATTTGACGATAGGCTTCTGTGAAAAAATGTCAAAAAGAAAGAGACAAAAAAGAAAATTTCAGAAATAATAAACAAAATTATTCCTCATCGTAATCCAAATCCAACCTTCGTTGAATGCATTCCTTGGAAAGTAACTTCTTGTGAAACATCTCGCCACCATTGATAAGAGACAAATATGATTGTAAGCAACCCTGTAAAGAAGAGCATTCTATCAAAAGAATGAGATCATTTTACAAGTCCCGTTAAAATGAAATCATTTTAAAAGACTACAATTGTAGTAATATAAACATTTTCTATGGTACCTTGAGCCCCTAAGAGAGTTAGTAGGAGATGGCCGAATATCATATTGGCCGCAAGTCGGAGAGAGAGCGTAAGAGGTCGACTTATATTTCAAATGATTTCTATCACCACTATGAAAGGTGTCAGAGGTGCTGGTGTTCCTAGAGGTACAAGATGTGCTAAAGCGTTTGTAGTCTCCTTAACTCAAGCATAAAGAGTAAGTACTCCAATAACTCATGTAAAGAGTTAATAGAGTCATAAATACATAAGATTGAATAATAGCCAAAGAAAATTCTAGTATCAATAAGACAATCTGTAAAAAGACTGCAATTGCAGTAATATAAACATTTTCTATGGTACCTTGAACCCCTAAGAGAGTTAGTAGGAGATGTCCGGCAGTCATTTTGGCTGCAAGTCGGAAGAGAGCTTAATAGGTCGAATCATATTTCTAATGATTTCAATCACCACTATGAATGGTATCAGAGCTGCTGTTGTTCCTAGATTTACAAGATGGGCTAAAGCGTTTGTAGTCTCCTTAACTCAAGCATATATGATGAAAGAGATCCAGAGAGGAACTGCATGTCTTATAGTGACCGTTAAATGTCTAGTAGCAGTGAAAATATAGGGAAATAAACCAATAAATTTATTAAACAAAATAAATAAGAAAAGGGCAATAACTAGGATATTAGCACCAAATCTAGTTGGTCCTATAAGTAAAGACATCTCCCGATTCAATCCTATCAGAACTCTCTTAGCCAAAAATTGAGGTCGTGAGGGGATTAATCAAAAATATATCACTATAAATAAGAGTGGGGTTATTATTCTTAACCAGTTGGATAAAAAAGAGGAAGTCGGATCAAATACTGAAAAGATATTGGCTATCATTTTCAATTCAAATAAATAGTCTGATTAGAGAATCTCTTACAAGAAGGGACTGAATGTGGTTGATAAAGGAAAAAAAAAACTATAGTTATAATAGTTCATAGGAGGGCTATGGAGATAAAAAAGATTATAACTCAAGGGAGCGGTATTATTTGGGGAATAGGAGACTGCCACTGGCTTCTTAAAATTGACAACCTTATATTTATTATTAAACCAAGTCTCTATCCCATGGGGGGTAATTACCATAAGAGAGTTTAAGAGGCTACCGCTTGACCTTTAGCCACCCTATGAAATTTATAACTCAAGTTACTTTAGAAAGTGTCTCTCCCCTACAGCTTCAATTACAATAGCTATAAAACTATGTCCAGATCCACAAATGTCAGTACATTGTCCATAAAATACTCCGCAGTCCATCCGGGACCGCATCCATCTTAATGCCTAGAGACGGTTTGGCCCAAGAATGTAAGACGTCATCTGAAGTAATCATTAGAGGGATAGCTTGATTGTAAGGTACCGGTATACAATTATCTACATCAAGATCAGTATACTCATAAGATAAGTATCACTGGTGTCTTGTTACCTTAATTGTTAGATTAGGATTGTGGATTTCATCAATTAAATAAAGAAGTCGAATACAAAGAAGGGCAATAGCTACTAAGATAACAGCAGGAATAACAGTCCAAATCGTCTCGATTGCTTGACCGTCAAGTTAATAACGATGTAGAAACTTAGAAGAAAATAAAGCAGGTAAGAAAAAGTCGACAAGTGAAGTAATTAGGATTACTAATAGTAGGGCAAGGTCAAGGAAAAAAATAAGTTTTTCTGTGAGGGGTGAGTTCCCATTTTGTAAACCCAGTTGAAATCATTAAGACACTTTTAAAGGGATTACCCATCTTTGGAGCTTAAATCAAATACATACATTTTCTGTCACTTTAAAATGTAGAGATCATAGTAATTTCTTCGTAAGAGTGATCAGCGGGTGGATGGGGGTGATTTCACTTCACAACTGATCTTAGATTAAGCGAAAAAACATTAATTCGTTTGGTGATCATGGACTCTCAGATACAAAAGATAAACTTGAGTGTGGCAACTATAGACATAACTCTCCCTAATGAAGAAATTATATTTCATGACCCAAATGTATCGGGATAATCTGCTTAACGACGTGGTATTCCGGCGAGACTTATGAAATGTTGAGGGAGAAAATTTAAAATCACCCCTAACAATATGATAAATAAATGCACCTTCAGAAGGAGTTAATTCATTCTCAACCCTGTTATTAAAGGATATCAATGAACAAATCCTGCTATAATAGCAAAGACATTACCCATTGACAGAACGTAGTGAAAATGGGTGACCACATAATAGGTATCTTGGAGAACAGTATAAGTTCTGGAGTTTGATAGTACAACTCCTTTATTCCCCCTACAGTAAATAAGAATACGAACCCAAATGCCCATTTCAATTTCAAATTTAATTTCAATTTAATTTCAAAATAATTAATTCAGACTAGCCGGTGCTAAATAAAGAAATTTAGCAACTATAATGATAGAATCAGTAAAAATAAAAACATATTTGAAATAATTCATTTTAAAAATCCGAAAGGAATTGGGCAAAACTCATCTCCACCTGTTTAACAAAGACATCGACTCCCAATTGTAGAAGTTTGGGCCTGCCTGCTGATGAATTGAAGGGCCATGGTATACTGACCATGCGAAGGTAGCATAATCACTAGCTTTTTGATTTGAGGCTGGAAGGAATGGCTTGACGAGAGATGGCTTGTCTCTTCGATTATATTGAAGTTACTTTTTAAGTGAAAAAGCTTAAGTGTACATGGAGGGTGATAAGACCCTTTAGATCTTTACATTTAATCCTTCTGTCTTACGGTAAGTAACTAGATACAAGAAAACAATGTTTGGTTTTGGTGACGGTGAGAGTAGAATAAACAGTCACAGTAGAAATACATCGATAAATGACCATTTATTCTTAGATGAATAAAGACCAAGTTACCTTAGGGATAACAGCGTAATTCCTTTGAGAGTTCAAATCGACAAAAGAGTTTGCGACCTCGATATTGGTTCAGGGACCCTGCTCGGTGTAGCAGCCTAGAAAGGTAGTCTGTTCGACTATTAAACCCCTAAACAATCTGAGTTCAGACCGGCGTAATTCAGGTTAGTTTTTACCCCCAAGGCAAATTCACTCATGATAGTACGAAAAGACCACTTGAGATTTTACGTCAACTTGGCAGATAAAAGTGTTAGATTTAGGATCTATTTATAAGGAGTCCTTAGTTGATAGCACTAGCTAAAATGATCTCTTTTATTTTTCTACAAGTAGTTATGGTTTTAATCTCAGTTCCTTTTTTAACACTATTAAAACGAAAGATTTTGGGGTACATTCAATTACGTAAAGGCCCAAACAAAGTCGGTTTTTTAGGAATCTTACAGCCTTTCTCTGACAGTATAAAACTATTTTGTATGGAAGTTTCACTTCCCCTTGTTTCCAACTTCATATCCTATTTCGTTGCTCCTGTGTTTAGCCTATTCCTCTCATTCTTCCTATGGACCTTATTCCCATTCATATTTTACGGCCAGAAATTCAATTTATAATTCCTTCTAGTCATTTGCGCAATGAGAGTGGGAGCATACAGTATCATAGTGGAAGGTTGATCTTCTAACTCGAAGTATTCCTGGCTAGGAAGAATTCACGCGGGGGTGCGGACTATTTCTTATGAAGTAGCTCTAATTATCATTATTCTCTCTCCTTTAATGTTAGTCAAAAGGCTCGATCTAGTGGGGTATGTAGCTAAGTCCTCGTATTTAAGGTGACCCCTATATTTATGTTTCCCTCTAGGATTGTGCTGGTTCATTACAATTCTGGCAGAGACAAACCCCACCCCATTCAATTTAGCTGAGGGAGGGTCTGAATTATTGTCGGGGTTTAACACAGAGTACCTAGGGGTCGGCTTTGCTTTAACTATATTATCTGAATATGCTAGCATTCTTTTCATATCTCTTCTATTAAGTGTAGTATTCGGGAGGAAAAGCTTTTTGATATTTTACTTAGTGGTGTACTTCTATCTTTGGAGACGCAGATCCTACCCTCGCTACCGCTACGATAAACTAAAATACTTACGATGAAAAAGCCTTCTGCCGGTATCTCTTATATTTCTGTGTCTCTATTGAAGTCTCTCTCAAGGGGGCTAATAATAAAGACCCCTAGTTGTATAATCAACCTTATCCTTCTTTCAAAACAGATGCTTTAATCGGCCAACTACTACTACTACTACTAATAACTCACTGCAGCGCCAAGCCGCCTGAGGCCAACACAGCTACGCACGCTCCTCCTCCAACCTAATCTATTTAAAGCCTCCCTCTTTACACCCTCCCAGGAAGTTCCCATTTCCTTTAAATCCTTATTTATGACATCCTCCCAACCCAGACAAGGACGACCTGCATTCCGTGTAGCCCCAGACGGTTGGCCAAAAAGGACAATCTTCGGTAATCTGTCATCCTTCATCCGTAGAACGTGGCCTAGCCATCTCAACCTTTCTTTCATTATAGCCCCAGAAAGCGGGATTGAACCACACTTTTCGTACAACCTACTGTTTGAAATACGGTCAGTCAGCCGGGTACCCAGAACAATGCGTAGGCAATTTCTCTGGAAAACATCTAGTAAATTTTCATCTGCTTTTCGGAGTGTCCATGCTTCAGATCCATATTTGACCACTGTCATCACTGTAGCTTCCAATATTCTAATCTTGGTTTGTAGGCTTATCTTTCTATTCTTCCAAACTTTTTTTAACTGTGAAAAAACACCCTGAGCTTTAGCTATTCTACTTTTAACATCTTCACTGCTCCCACCATCTTTACTAATAATACTACCAAGGTAACTGAAGCTCCCAACCTGATCAATTTTTTCGTTACCTAAGGTCACCTGTTCATCTTCACTTATTCCTAACCTTAGTGACTTAGTCTTCTTAACATTAATTTTCAAGCCTATTTTAGCACCCTGAACTCGTAAAACCTCTAAAAATTCATTCATTTTGCTCACACTTTCATCTAATATGCTTAAATCATCAGCATAATCTAAGTCCAGGAGCGTTCTTCCTCCCCATTTGATTCCATGGTCTCCAATTGCCTTTCCTGTGCTCCTTAAGACGAAGTCCATCAAAATGATCCATATAAAGGGGGATAGAACACAACCCTGCTTAACTCCTGATTTAATACAAAACCAGTTGCTAACCTCATTTCCTACCTTAACCGCAGCAGTATTATTCTCGTACATAGCGCAAATCACTTTAATGTATTTTTCTGGTATACCATATAACGATAAGACCTTTGTTAACGCTGTTCTATCAACAGAATCGAAAGCTTGCTCATAATCGATAAAACTAAGGACCAAAGGTGTTTGACAACGAAGGGACTTCTCAATTATTAACCTAAGAGTGAAAACATGGTCGACACATCCTCTACCTTTTCTAAAACCGCATTGTTCTTCCCTTAAAACTTTGTCTACAGCATGTCTCAGTCTAAAAAGTATCATATTACTCAGTAATTTGCTACCTACAGAGACCAGACTAATGCCTCGATAATTCTGACATTCACTCTTGTCACCTTTCTTACACAGTGGTTTAATTAAGGTTTTCCTAAAATCATTGGGTACTTCCCCTTTTTCAAAAATCATGTTCATAATCTTCAGTAGCTTATTCCTAACCTCAGAGCCACCATATTTAAGGAACTCATTAATCATACTATCAGCACCTGGGGCCTTATTATTTTTTAATCCTTCTAGTACTGTCGCTAATTCTTCCTCACTAAACAAATCTTCCTTCATTCGGCCAAGGTGTCTCACTACACAATCTTGTCGTTCATATTAATAATAATTAGAGTAAACACAAAATAAGAGAAGTGCACACACATGAGAACTTGGCATAGAAAAATATAAGGATCTTCTACGGGTCGTGCCCCAATCTATGTGAAAAGTAAGAATACGGATACTCATGATCAAAATATGGGTTGAGCGATAGAATAGAACTCAAGACCTTGGAACTTCGGCATAAATGTAAAGGAAAGGCACACAAGAATGAGGATAGAAGAGACAAGAGCAATTATCCCTCCTAATTTATTAGGAATAGACCGTAGGATAGAATATGCAAACAGAAGATATTCTTCTGGCTGGATTTGGGCTTGGGTAACTAGAAGATAAAGTTAGGGATAGAGCTACAAGTAAAAAGATAAGCACTATAAATCCCACGGTATCCTTAATAGTAAAATAAGAGAGTAATGGTAACTTGTCTAGGTCGGGGTTAATCCCAAGAGGATTACTAGAGCCTCTTTGACGAAGGGATTAAAGGTGAATTATTGTTAAACCGGCTATTAGAAAGGGGATTAAGAAATGAAAAATGAAAAATCACGTTAGAGTAGGATTATCAACAACAAATCCACCCCAAAATCATTGCACTACATCATTACCGAAATATGGTGCGCAGATACTAGGTTCGTAATATTAGTAACTCCCCAAAAGGACATCTGACCTCATGGAAGGACATATCCTAAAAAAGCAGCGGCTATTGCAAGGAATAAGAGAGCGATTCCAGTCATTCATGTCTCAAAGTAATGAAAAGAGCCATAATATATTCCTCTACCAATAGGAAAATAAAAGCAAATAAAGAAAAAGGAGGCACCGCTGGGATGAATAGTGTGAAGCAGTTAACCTTAGTTTATATCTCGGCAAATATGAGCAACTCCGGAAAAAGCTAAGTCTACTCTTGCTGTGTAATGCATGGCTAAGAATAGTCCAGTAACGATTTGGATCATCAGGCTTAGACCTCGGAGGAAGCCAAAGTTCCACCAAATTGAAATGTTAGCAGGTACAGGCAGGTCTACTAAGGCAGAATTAATAATCTTGAGGGTAGGCTGGGTCTTTGGTAAAGATAACTTTTTATTTTTTTAAATCACGGGGGCATTAAACCATCGACCGTAGGGGCTTCTTATTGCTGTTTAAAAAGTCAATAACCAGACGGAGGGCCAGAAATAAATACACTACTACAAATGAAAAGGCTAATAGAGTAAGTTTATTAACATTAAAATTAATGAACATGAGGTCAGCAGGATAGAGATACCCCGAAGAAGAGCTTGTAAATATATCATTTCTAACCAAAACCGAGAAAGAGAAGATAATTGTCGGAGGAACTCATATGAATGAAGTCAACTCAATAGCAAACTTCTCGTCAGCTCTGAGTTAAGATACATAAATAAATATTACCAGAATTCCACCCAAAAAGATCAAAAAAAGAATTAGGGAATTCACAAGGAAATATTTTTAAGCATAATGAAAAATAATAGAGTTTGGATGAATTAAATAAAAAAAAACTAGTTTTTGTAACTGAAAGTAAGGAGCGACATTAAAACTTAAAAACGACCAGAAATTACTCCCTGTATGCAATCGGTTTTCCCCTCCACAATTTCTTGCTCTTTAAAAAAAAACTAGTTTTTTTAACTGAAAGTAAGGAGCGACATTAAAACTTAAAACGAACAGAAATTACTCCGTATATGAAATGGGTTGTCCCCTCTAAAATCCTTCGCTCTTTACGCTAAAGTTTGACTCTTTGCCACAATTCTACTTTTTAAAACAATTAAAAGCCGAACAATTAAAAATTAAAAGCCAAAACAAATAAAAATTAAAAGCATGACATTTTCCTTCAAGGAAAGTTCCTCCCACATAGCCCTCTCCACTCAACCTCATCCCCAAACCTAAAAAGTCCCCCTGAAAAAGTCTGTACACTTCCCAATAACCATTACTATATGTTAACACTGGTAAAAGTTTGTAACTTGCAGCCCCTCCTCCAGGGATTGTGGGGGGAGTAAGTCATTACCAAAGACATAGTTATTATGGTTTTCGACTATGCAGAACAAAATGGCAATCTCAAAATTTTGATCCGTTGTTTTTGGGAAAAAAATGAGTGTGGGAGGGGGTGTAGGTGCCTTCCAATATTTTGGTCACTTAAAAAGGGCACTAGAACTTTTTATTTCCGTTAGAACGAGCCCTCTTGTGACACTCTAAGACCACTTGGTAGATACGATTACCCCAGGGAAAAAAAAACAACAAATAAATAAACACGCACCCGTGATTTGTCTTTTGGCAAAAAACACGAAATTCCACATTTTTGTAGATAGGACAATGAAATTTTGGCCGTAGGGTTCTCTGATACGCCGAATGAGATGGTGTGATTTTCTTTAAGATTCTAGGACTTTTAGGGGATGTTTTCCCCTATTTTCCAAAATAGGGCAAATTTTCTCAGGCTCGTAACTTTTGATGACAAAGACTAAATTTAATGAAACTTATATATTTAGAATCAACATGAAAATTCAATTCTTTTGATGTATCTTTTAGCATCAAAATTCCGTTTTTTAGAGTTTCGTTTTCTATTGAGCCGGGTCTCTCCTTCATCAGAAAATTCTAGAAATTGTTTCTTTCTTTTTGAAAAAGTCTGTTCAATTAACAAACCTGTATAATGATTACTTATTAAAATCTCTTTTAACAACAATAATTCCTCCTCAATGAATTTTGGAGAGCCAATTCTAAAAATGCGGTCAGTTAAGGATATCATTAAACCAAATTTTACTTGGCGAGCTTGACCAGAGAAAAACGACAAATATCTGTTATTGTTTCGTAGGTTTTCTGTAAATCTTAAAATCCAGACTATTTTCATTTTTTAAATGAAGAACATCCAGAAAAGGAAGTTTATTATCCTCTTCTAATTCAATGGTAAATTTCAAATCACCTCCCCAAAATGTATCTTAGGAGGTCCATATAATTTAGGGCATAAAGAACTTCTTGGTAAGAATTTGTAGAAAGGTTGAGGTGTAATCTTCCCTTCTTCCTTCAAACTCTTTAACTCATTCTTAAACTTCTTTGTGTATGAGTTCGTCGGGTCAAAATAAACTTTTTTGTACGTTTTTTCATCTTTCAGTAGAATGTTTAATTTTGAATCGTAGCTCTTGGTGTCCATTACCACTAAAGTGCTACCCTTGTCTGCTTTTTTAATAATAATAGATTCATCACTTCTTAAATTATTAAGAATCTTTATGTCATTGATAGAATTATTAGGGACTTCTGGTTTTAAAGCAAACTTTGACAGGGTTTTAACTGTAGAAGCTCTAACTAGGCTAACATCTTTGATAAGGATGGGGTTTCAATATAAAGATGATTCTATTGAAGAGATAATTTCTTCTACTGGGACTTTAATATTTCTAAAGCAAAATTTGGACCTTTTCCTAATACAGACTTTTCTTGTAACGTTAAGGTCCTTGATGAAAAATTAATTACACGTGGTCTAAGAGTTGAGAAAGGCATTACGGCTTTATTTCCAGATAATTTTGCAATTTTTTTAACTAATCTTTCTCTGGAAAGGTGAAAGTCATGATTGAAATGATTTCTTGCGGTTTGTTGAATGAAACAAAAATCACTTGCACTCACCTTTTTTGATAAAACATTTTCCGTGAAAAGTTTATCTTTTACTAATAGAGTTCTTTTTCTCCTATTATCTTTAATCAGATGATTTAAAGTTTTGAATTGTACACCTCGTTCGAACTTTCTTCCTTTAAAAGTGCCTAAATGTACAATTTTCTACAAAAATTCTAAATTTCTAAATTTCTAGAATTTTCCGACAATATTCTGGAAACAACAGAAAATAAAGATATTTTTTGTTCTCTACCATATGATCCAGGGTTGGGTGAAAAGCTTAAGAGAATTTTACAAAATAATGGCTTAAAGGTAGCTCTAAGAGGCAGTAATACTTTGGCTAGTTTTTTAAATTTTGGAAAGGATCAAACTTCCGTAGAGCAACAAAGTGGGGCTTATAAAATCCCATGTACTTGTGGAAGCTTTTTATGTGGGAAGTACTAACCAGAATTAAAAAATGAGATTGCTACAACATGATAATTCTATTTTGTCGTCTTTAAAGCAAAATACTAAACCTGAAGATTTCACGTCGGCCCTCTCGGAATATCTATAATTTTCCAAATCTTTTTATTTTGTTTGAAAATGTTTCTTTGATTTCTAGGGCCCAGGGATTAAAGCAAATTTTCAGCGAAACAATCGAAATTTAAAAAATTGTATTCAAGAATAATTCCATAAACAAAGATACTGGTGAATTTGGATTGAATTCAATTTATGATAATTTACTGATTTCAAATATCACTTCACCTAAAAGCTATGACATCCGTTCAATTAATATGGCAGATAAATCTAATGAACCGAAACTCAAAGGTCAAAGAGACTGGTTTCCGCTGTTGCATTGAAAACAATAAAAACAACAAACTATATGTAATTAGTTTATTAGGTATAAATTTTGTTTGGTTTTATTCATGTCTTTTGGTTTTACTGCTGATAATGAATACTGTATAAGTGTTCGAAATATCCAGTTAAATTTTATATTTGTTCACTGTCAATAAAAAGGTTTCATCCTTATTTTGAAATGTTTTACTTTCGAGTACTCTTTAATTCCTACAACCATCTTAATTCTCGGGTGAGGTCATCAGCCAGAGCGGCTTCCTGCTTCTTATTATTTCTTATTTTATACTCTGTTGTCATCTTTACCTCTTCTTTTTATCATCATTGCTCATACAGGTCTGTATTCATCCTCTTTCTTTGGATTTTGGGGAAATTTTTCCTCTTTACCTCTTCTTTTTATCATCATTGCTCATACGGGTCTGTATTCATCCTCTTTCTTTGGATTTTGGGGAAATTTTACAGACAAGATGATCTTTTCTTTGGCCATTCTTCCATTTTTAGTGAAATTCCAGTTTACTTTGCACATATTTGGCTACCCAAGGCTCATGTAGAAGCCCTAGTTACAGGATTCATAGTGTTAGCTGCCAGCCTCCTAAAATTAGGGGGCTATGGCCTAAAATTAGGGGTCTGTTTAGTAGGCGGAATCATTTGCTGCTTGATTTGCTTCAGGCAATCCGATGTTAAGCCGTAAATTGCTTATTCTTCTGTAGCTCATATATCGTTTGTCATTTTGGGTATACTCATATCCTGCACCTACAAGAATTCAAGATCAATTTCAATGATGGTGTCTCACGGGATCTGTTCTTCCGGAATATTTTATTTAAGCTATCTATTATATGTACGTGTTTAAAGTCACAGATTCTTTCTCGCCCGCAGAACAATTTCTCTTTTTCCATATCTATTATTTTTGATGGCTCGGTAATAGTTTTTTCAATATAGGACTCCCCTCATAATTCAACTTTTTTTCCGAGATATACTTTTTTATCGGGGTATTCAGGTTAGATTGAATGGTAGTAGTCCTTTCCGGAGCCTTATGTTTTTTCTCATCTTGTTATTGTATTTAGTTGTACTGCAGCACCAGCCATTGGGAAAGTCTATATATTTTTAGCTGATTAGAATTCAGTTTAAAGGAATACCTAGTCGGAAGTGCCTACTTCATCCCTCTATTAACTTTAATTCTCGTCTACCGTTATAGTTTAAAATGAATATTAGTTTGTGGAACTATAGGAGAATCATCTCTAACAGTATTGTTATATTTCGTATCAGGTTGCATTTTATTAATTATCGGAGTAACGGCTGTTTGTAGTTCATTCTACATGTTTTTATTGAATGAAATTTACTTACTAAAATATCCTTCTTGCAATTGAATTATCAAGTCTGTTTAGATTGATTAGGACTATCATTCATCTTTCTAGTGCTTATGATTTCTTCTCAAGTTATAATTCATTCTTCTTATTATATAAGCGAGGGGTATCTAAAATACTTCCTTACACTAGCTATATCATCTCAGTCTGTTCCTTACTACTGATGGGATTCCCGTTTTTATCGGGTTTCTTTTCAAAAGATCTAATTATTGAATCTTCAGAGGACCTAGGCCTATTGATTCCCAGCTTGGTCATATTAGCCTCATGTCTTTTGACAAGAACTTATCTTCCCGAATCGCAATAATATGCTTATGCTCCCATAACTATAATCTAAGCTGTCAGTACAAGGACGAAGAAGGCGATTATCTAACCCCCCCTTTTTATCCTTTACTGGGGGATCGTTATAGGAGGATAAAATTTGTATCGGTGCTTTCTGGGGGATGCAAGAATCATCTTAGGTGCATCCGATAAGATTCTTCTCGTTCTCTTATAAGAATAGGGGTCGTCCTACTCTACTTTATCAAATCCCTCAGCTTAGGTCTAAGACACTGTCTAATTAGAATATTATTTTTACCATCCATTACAGGACGGAAAAGCTTTATACCCTTAGCTATGGTTGTATTTCTCTACTAAGACGATGATTGCAGCTTGGTAGAGGAAGCAGGACCTTCACTAATCTATCAAAACATTTCGTGGGGGCTGATTTCTATTTTTGTTTTTAACTTCCTCCCCATATAAGGTGATCATTCTATCTTCTTTATTGTTAACACTATTTTTTTATATATAACTTAATAAGAGCACAACACTGAAGATGTTGGGGTGGATTATTCCTTGAAATATCTAAGAGACATCTGTCTATCTATGCATTGAAAATGCATTGTATTAAATATGCTTCGTAAATAGGTAGTGAGTAGAATTTAACTACCCGGTTGAAGAGTTAGCAGCTCCCATCCTTCAATCTGCCTCTTAATAGGGGCTACCCCTTCCTCTTCATTAATAATGAAGCGCTATTAGTTAGCTTATGTTAAAGACTAGGGGCCAAGAGGCCTAAATTCAGGTCGTAACTGGATTTGATAACATCAATTCTCACTCTGAGAGAAGGGATATCCCCTCCTCTAGGATGCAAACCCAATGTTCTGATTAAAGTATTCTCCTAAATAAACTAGCCTCCAATAAACATAACAATTATTTAATTCATCTGTGGGCACCCTCCTTTCACTTGCTGCAGGAAAAAATATCCCTGCAACAAGGATAAAAGAAAAGGAGATAACCAAGTAGGTTCTTGAGTAGGATATATTCAAAAATACTATAGGTAGGAGCAGGGTAATTTCTGCATCAAAATAAGAAAATTAGAGTAATAACAAAAACCGAATAGAAAAGGGGGGACGAGAGGAATTTAAAGGATCAAATCCACAGTCAAATTGGGAATTTTTTTCACGATCTAGAGACACTTTTTTTATTAATAAACACCCCAAGGGTCAGCATAATAAAAACAAGCATAAAAGTTCTTAAACAAACTAAAATAATTATCTTTCCCTAACAGGATCCCTCGATTGGAAGTCAAGTATAACATTTATACTAGAAGGATTTTTTCTCCTCATCAGTAGATAGAAAGATAAAGAAACAACTATACAACGTCAACAAAGTTTCAGTATCAAGCTGCAGCCTCAAACCCGAAATGATGTTGGGGGGAGAAGTAGCATTTAGAATTGCGCAGAATACAAATTATGAGAAAAATAGTGCCAATAAGCATATGTAAACCATGAAAACCTTTCGTTATAAAGAATGTAGATGCATATGTTCTATCTGCAATAGTGAAAGAGGCCTCTATATATTCCAACCCTTGGAGAAATGAGAAGTATATTCCCAACAACAAAGTAATCAGGAATCTCTGTAGACACTGATCAAAATTGTTTTCTGTTAAGGCATGGTAGGCTCAAGTTACTGTAACCCCTAAAGCCAGAAGGATACTTGTATTAAGTAGGGGTACTTGGAATGGATTAAATCCTTCTACTCCAATTGGGGGTCACAAGGCCTCAACTTCAATATTTGGCGATAGGCTTCTGTGAAAAAATACCCAAAGGAAAGAGACAAAAAAGAAAATTTCAGAAATAATAAACAAAATTATTCCTCATCGTAATCCAAATACAACCTTCGCTGAATTCAATCCTTGGAAAGTAGCTTCTCTTGAGACATCTCGCCACCATTGATACGAGACAAATATGATTGTAAGCAACCCTGTAAAGAAGAACATTCTATCAAAAGAATGAAATCATTTTACAAGTCCCGTTAAAATTAAATCATCTTAAAAGACTACAGTTGTAGTAAAATAAACAATGTCTATGGTATCTTGAGGCCCTATGAGAGTCAGTGGAAGATAGCTGAATATCATATTGGCCGCAAGTCGGAAAGAGAGCGTAAGAGGTTGAATCATATTTCAAATGATTTCAATTACCACTACGAAAGTTGTCAGAGGTGCTGGTGTTCCTAGAGGTAAAAGATGTGCTAAAGCGTTTGTAGTCTCCTTAACTCAAGCATATATGATGAAAGAGATCCAGAGAGGAACTGCATGTCTTATAGTGACCGCTAAATGTCTAGTAGCTGTGAAAATATAGGGAAATAACCAATAGAATTATTAAACAAAATAAATAAGAAAGCGGCAATAACTAGGATATTAGCACCAAATCTAGTCGGTCCTATTAGTAAAGAAATCTCCCGATTCAATCCTATCAGAAGTCTCTTAGCCAAAAATTGAGGTCGTGAGGGGATTAATCAAAAAGTTATCACTATAAATGAGAGTTGGGTTATTATTCTTAACCAGTTGGATACAAAAGAGGAAGTTGGATTAAATACTGAGAAGATATTCGCTATCATTTTCAATTCAAAGAAATAGTCTGATTAGAGAATCTCTTACAAGAAGTGACTGAATGTGGTTGATAAAAGAAAAAAACTATAGTCATAATAGTTCATTGGAGGGCAATGGAGATAAAAAGATTATAACTCAAGGGAGCGGTATTATTTGGGGAATAAGAGACTGCCGCCAGCTTCTTAAAATTGACAACCTTATATTTATTATTAAACTAAGTCTCTATCCCATAGGGGGTAATTACCATAAGCGAACTTAAGAGGCTACCGCTTGACCTTCAGCCACCCTATGAAATTTGTAACTCAAGTTACTTTAGAAAGTCTCTCTCCCCTACAGCTTCAATTACAATAGGTATAAAACTATGTCCAGATCCACACATTTCGGTAAATTGTCCATAAAATACTCCGGGTATATTTACTAGAAGTCTGGATTGATGAAGTCGACCCGGGACCGTATCCATCTTAATAGATAGAGACGGTATGGCCCAAGAATGTAAAATGTCATCTGAAGCAATCCTTTGACGGATAGCTTGATTGTAAGTTACTGGTATACGATTATCAAGATCAGTATACTCATAAGATAAGCATCACTGCTGTCTTGTTACCTTAATTGTTAGAGCAGGATTGGAGATTTCATCAATTAAATAAAGAAGTTGAATAAAAGTAAGGGCAACAACTACTAAGATAACAGCAGGAATATCGGTCAAAATCGTTTCGATTGCTTGACCATGAAGTAAATAACGATGTAAAAGCTTATAAGAAAATAAATCAGTTAAGAAAAAGCCGGCAAGTGAAGTAGTTAGGATTACTACTAGTAAGGGTTGGGCATGGAAAAAAAATAAGTTGTTCTATGAGGGGTCAGTTCCTATTTTGCATGCCCAGTTAAAATCATTGAGACACTTTTAAAGGGGTTACAGATCTTTGGACCTTAAATCCAATGCATACATTTTCTGCCACTTTAAAATGTAGAGATCATAGTAATTTCTTCGTAATAGTGATTAGCTGGCGGAAGGGGGTGATTTCACTTCACACCTGAAAAATTGGCATTTTATTTGGGGCGGAAATTTTTATTATTCTGCCAAAAGAACCTTGAACTGAAACACTTAGTTCTAATGATTCGGATTGCTCAGTATAATATAGGACCAAAATCTTATACCTACGAAACAACTCCAAGTTGGAGGGGGGAGATTGGGGTGGGTTCTGAAAGCTCAAAATGTATTTTGAGGGTCTTTGTCTTATAATTTTTCAAGGATTGGAGGTTGTCTGGACAAATTTGAATCTTGAGGTTCCCTTACTCCTTCCTTCTCTCTATAGGTAAGCACATAAATGTGACCTCCAGTTTTTAAAAAATTTCTATTAAGAGGGGAGTTACTATCTACTTTAAAAACTTGTAGAACAACTCATTATATTATCTAGTTTGTCATGGGTCAAATAACTGATTTAAAACAAGAATTTAACTGACAAGTATTTTTAAAGAAAAGAATACCTGAAACAAAAAATACTATTGGTGAAACCTTGTAGTGTTTCTTGCCGAATAAGAAATAATAATTAAAGAATGGCTCATGTCTTCTTAAATTTTGTCTAATAAATGACAAAAAAAAAGATTTGTAAAATGCCAAAAAATTGCGAAATCACATTACCTCCCTCACGAGAAGTGCGAAGAAAGATTACGGGCGTGAGAAATTTTCGGACAGTCTTAGGCACACTAATCCCAGGAAATGACACAGAGCGGTCAAGCAAATCACTGGCAAGTTCATTCATAACAGCATAAAAATAAGCCACCCTGACGGAACTTACACAACTGCTGATGATTTTAATCAATATTTCACCTGTATCTGGACCTCATTTCCTTCTCCCACACAAGCCCAGAAGTCTGAAATACTTGACTTCTGCGCAGATGAATGACTCCTGCGCAATCTGCGCAGATTGGCTAAATGGCTTTCTCATAGTTTTAATCAAGATTTTGAGAAAAAAGGAGAGAGGGAGTCGCCCTCCAATTTTTTGATTACTTAAAAGGCAACTAGAACTTTTAATAATTTTTTTACGAACATTTTGATGAGTAAAAAATAGACGTAATTTACGAATTAACTTACGTAACGAACTTATGTATTCGTATGTTTTTATTGCGTATATGAGGGGGTTCACCCCTCGTCGATACCTTGCTCTTTATGCTAAAGCTTTAAATTCCGTCCCAATTCCTTAAGAATGACCCTTGAATCACAAAGACCGTTGAATAAATAGTTGAAATTACTAAAAATACTTTAGCGTAAAGAGCGATGTATTACGAGGAGGTAAACCCCTCATATGCGCAATAATTTTTGCTCGTTCTCTGCCTTCTCTGCAGCTAATCTTGTAGTTCTTTTGTGATTGGGCTTGTTTTTATTCGTTCCTATTTTGTTTTATTTTGAATTATATTATTTTCTATAATTAATTTATCAGACATAATTACTGGACCTTTCAAATAGGTTGAACAAAATGGCTATCTCAAAATTCTGGTTGGATGTGTTTGGGGAATGGAAGGGTGTGGGGGGCTGGTTCCCATCCAATTATATTTGACTGTTAAAAAAGGCACTAGAACTTTCAATTTCCAATTGACTGAACCCATTTCGAAGTTTCTACGACAAATCTTATACGAAGGGCCCTGGTCTGAAAAGCGTAAATCAATAAATAAATAATTCATTGTGTCCACATTGATCTTTACTTAGGCATTGCCATTGTGCTGCCCATCATGATTAATTTTTTTCTTTCTACTGTCTTAATTGAAATTTTATACCGCTTTCTATTCTTTCATTTGTTTTATTTATAAATGAAAGGGCAGTGTGACCAAAGAAATTATTTATATTGTGATGCAGTAGTGCATAAGTGGCAAGAAGGTCGGGTCTTAAAAAAGCTAAGGAGTTAGGTTCCCCTAGATTTTTAATGGTCCTGTCCCCTTCTCTAATTAGTATGTATATGTTTAATGATTGTCTGCTGTGGACTAGTCCTTTTGAATAAAGTTTGTTTTTTAAGGAGATTACTTGAGATTTGAAAATAACACTTTGGGTTGCGTTACTGAATTTTTTTTTAATGTCTAAAAGTTAAGAAATGATCAACTACCTATTTTTAGCTAACAATGTTTGAATCTTTCTTTAAAGGGGTGATTTTTAGGTCCAAGTATTTTTATTAGTGTAACGAAACTACGAATTCTTCAATCATATTTTCGGGGAGTCAGAGTACTCAAACGAAGATCTGTATTTTCGTGTTTAGTGGGTCAACAGCAAGGGCGCCGGCAGAAAATTTTTCAGAAGGAGGGGGATGAATGCCAAAATATCAATGGTTGTTGAGTGACAGGGAACATATTTCAGGAAATTTTTAGTGGGAATACATTTATTTTTAAAAACTTTTAGAAAAAAACTCTCAAATAAAAAGAGCAATGAAATTGCTCTTTAAATGAAATGCAAAAATGAAATGAAGAGCAATGAAAAAGCAAAATGAAACAAAATACACTAAAATTTAAACGACAAGGATTCCTGGTAAAGGGATCAATTTATATGACTAATAATATATTTGATTATTATGTATTTAATCTTAAAAGAAAATGAAACTCAAACCAAAATTAAAGAAATATTTATTACTAATGTAGATTATAACAGATGTAAACTTGTCTTTATGCAATTTCTACGCCTTAGGATAGTTAACAGAAGGAGTGATACAAAAAAATCATCCTGCCTGCATTAAAAACACGTTTTAATTTTATAACAACCATGCAAAATGTACCTCTTTCACAACAGAAAAATCCCCGTCCCCCTTAAATTAAATTTCTTATATTTCAGACATTAAAAAAAAGAATAGCGAAAGAAAAACAAAATTTATGCTCATTACCCAGCTGTCAAATTAACCCTCTTGGTTTTTATTGTCCTATTTAACTAAATAAAATGAACAGGTTCATTTTGAAAAAAAATTTCGTCACAAGAGAAATTTATAAAATAGTTTGTGATAAAAATACCTGGAAGTAAAAAGTAACTTGGACCAATACTCAACAAAACTAAAAATGGAATTCTTATGACAATGCTGCACTGGCAGTATTGGCTTTTTATGTATAGGCGATTCTAGAATTTTTTTTAACTAAAAGTAAGAAGCGACATTAAAACTTAAAACGAACAGAAATTACTCCCTATATGAAATGGGTTGTCCCCTCTGCAATCCCTCGCTCTTTACGTTAAAGTTTTTAATTGTTTTAAAAAGTAGAATTGTGGCAAAGAGTCAAACTTTAGCGTAAAGAGCGAGGGATTGCGGATGGGACAACCCATTTCATATACAAAGTAGTTTCTGTTCGTTTTAAGTCTTAATGTCGCTAGACCAAGCGTAAATGGAACACCTCTTCACGGTGCTCCAATAGCAGTAAAAATTACAACTGTTATTTTTAATAAACTGAAAAGGAAACAAAAAAACACAGTTAAACCGAACGTAAATGGAGCACCTCTTAGGGTTGTTTCAACAACGGTAAAGGTTACAACTATTATTTTTAAGATAGTGAAGAGAAAACGAAAGAAAAACACAGTTA